>NC_090024.1:85473360-85728356 GCF_037176765.1 Anolis sagrei
CAGTGTCATCCCCAAACACTATATTGCAAAATCTATGCACTATCTTGGACATCAGAATTCCATTTAAGTTTAAGGATTTTTTTTGTACACAGGGACAAATATTTATTCATAATGACAGTCTATTCTATTTCTCATTCTATGTTTCTTGTCAGCAAATGCAGAGATCAGGTTCTTAGAAGACATTTCTTCTAGATTAGCACTTATTTTGATTAAATAGGCTTTACTGACAGTCTTGTAATGGCCTTCTGAGGAAGGAAGAATTATAGTTTGTCACAAATGTCCTCAGACCTGGCTGTCAATTGGCTAGGGAGCAAAAATAATTCCTTTACTTCTTAATTCAAGCAGTACCAAAATCAGTGCATAGCTTGGAGTCCCTTTGGTGGGAGACAGGTGGGATAAAAATAAAGTAAAGTAAAGTAAAGTAAATAAATAAATAGTCAATCTGAATAAAGAAATGAGTCACCAATAAAAGCATTTTTAATCTTGTGAGTGATGTTCATATGAACATCCCTATTAGCTCAACTCCTTCCTTACATATCTATAAGGAAATATGATAAAGATTGTAAGGTAAATGTAAAGGTTTCCCCTTGATACTAAGTCTAGTCATGTCTGACTCTGGGGGTTGGTGCTCAGTTCCATTTCTAAGCCGAAGAGCCGGTGTTGTCTGTAGACACCTCCAAGGTCATGTGGCCACCATGACTGCATGGAGCACGTTTACCTTTCCGCCAGAGTGGTACTTACTGATCTACTCACATTTCCATGTTTTCAAACTGCTAGGTTGGCAGAAGCTGGGGCTAACAGTGGGAGCTCACCCGGCTCCCCGGATTCGAACTACCAATCTTTTGGTCAACAAATTCAGCAGCTCAGTAGTTTAATCTACTGCGCTACCAGGGGCTCCCTGATAAAGATGGTCCTTGCTCTATTTCCATAAATTTTCAGATGCTGCTCAAGAAAAAGATATATCTTGGCAATAGCTTCCCATATTCCAAGGTATTTTCTATTCTGAGTTACCATAAAATCTGGTTGCCATTACAGAATGGAAGCCATCTTTCTGAAAGAAAGTTAAGAGCAACCACAAGTAAGTTTAGTATTTCCTTTCAGTAGTTCGATGTCTTTCTTTCTTTAAATGTTTCTCCACTGTGTTTGTTTTGTTTTCCTTTAAAATGCAGGCTAGAACACAATTCTGGTAGTAGAATGCTATTTTCATGCTCCTTGGCTTTTTCTTCATACTTTTCCTCCATTTGAGAAACCGCCCACTACAAAGACTATTTATTCCATCTAGACGAATGAAAAAGGTTGGCAGGCAAACCAGAAAACGTTTCTAGTTGATACAGAATGTAACAGTCACTTCTGACAACATTTATCCTCATTTTCATATGCTTGTACAGACATAGAGAATGTCAGTGCATTGATTGGGAATGGAAGCATGCTAGAAGGTCACATTTTCTATCCATGTTCTCTATCGATGTTGCATCAACTCATTCAAGGATGAGCTATTCTGTGAGTATAGTAGATTCAGGAATGCTGTCTTCATTGCTTTTGTGAATTCAGGACCACCAGCATGTACTTGAATGGAGAGATGGAGGATCCTTGAGGAAATCCAGGATAGTGGTTGCTGGTAGCCATCTGGACTGATTGGCAAAGATGATCAATAAAAGGGGATGCTAAAGGGAATAATGGATGTGAGAGCTGGACCATAAGGAAGACTGAGCAAAGGAAGAAAGATGCCTTTGAACTGTGGTGCTGGAGGAAAATTCTGAGAGTGTTTTGGACCACAAGAAGATCCAACCAGTCCATACTCCAGGAAATAAAGCCCAACAGCTCACTAGAGGGAAGGATATTAGAGGCAAAGATGAAGTACTTTGGTCACATAATGAGAAGACAGGAAAGCTTGGAGAAAACAATGATGCTGTGGGAAAGGAAGGAAAAAGGAAGAGGGGCCGACCAAGGGCAAGATGGATGGATGGTATTCTTGAAGTGACTGGTTTGACTCTGAAGGAGCTGGCAGTGGTGACAGCTGACAAGGACCTCTGGTGTGGGCTGGTCCATGAGGCCACGAAGAGTCGGAAGCGACTGACCGAATAAACAACAACAAAGTGAATAGAGGTGGTGTCTACTAATTCAGAATTTCATCCTGTCTTCCTCTATTGCAATTATATTGCAATGAAACTCTATGACACTTGGGAATAATAATAATAATAATAATAATAATAATAATAATAATAATAACTACTCAGCCATTATCAGGACCTCAAAATCAAACTGCAAAGGCTCTAACATAAACCAGCCCAGGTGGTCCCAGTGGTCATTGGTACACTGGGTGCCATGCCAAAAGATCTCAGCCAGCATTTGGAAACAATAAACACTGACAAAACCACGATCTGTCAACTGCAAAAGACCACCTTACTTGGATCTGCGCGCATCATTCAAAAATACATCATACAGTCCTAGACACTTGGGAAGTGTTTGACTTGTGATTTTGTTATACGAAATCCAGCATATATATCTCGTTTGCTGTGACATACTGTGTTTTTGTGTCAGTAAAATAATAATGATGATGGTAATAATAATAATAATAATAATAATAATAATAATAATTTTATTTCATACTCGCTTCTCCTCGTGGCTTGAAATGGGTTACAGAATAATTATAACAGATAAACCTTGCAAAAATACCACAAATACACATATTAAAATGTATTTCTGTAAAGAATACATATGAAAAACATATTCTATTATATATATAATACACAAATCAGAGATTAAACAAAGGACACATGTTTAAAATTCATGTTTAAAAACTGGCTGGGTAGGGTCTTCTGTAAACTTACTGAAAACTAAAACTACATATTAAATGATGCTCAAGTAAGGGGAGTCATGCAAGAATGAATAATGCTATGTTTTCCCCCATTGCTTCAGGCTTTGAAAACTGCAGAGTTTTGAAAGACAATTTGCAGTTGTGTGGAAAACACATGTGAGGGTTTTTTTTTTTCTTGCATAGAAAATGGAGACTGGGTCATCAGACATAGAGCTATAATGATAGACCTCCACTGGAGCTATAGCTCATGATTCAACTCCTCCAACCCATCTCAGAAGCCAAGCAGCTGAATCCACTGAAGTAGCTCTGGGAGCTACACTAGGATGCAACCAGCCCCTTCCTGCTATTGAGACATGGCGACCTCATGTGTACAGAATCCTGTCTGGCTTATGACATCGCAAATATTGAGCAAGACACCAGCCAGAATTTTCTGTGCAGAAAACAGCATTTTAGTTTGGGACCATTCCCAATTGTCCCTGCTGGACACTGTTTAGTTCATGATGATGCAATTGTTCTAGAAATAACAAAAAGTGCTAGTTTTGTTTTCATAATGGCATTGTCTGTTTTTTTCTCTTTTATCATTGGAAACCAAATGGTGTGTGGTTTTATTTATTAATAGCACAACAATAATAAACTTGATAAATTCCCTTAAAATGCAAATATATTCTCTGTTCCACCTTGTTTTGGTCTCTGGCCTTTTGAGAAATTTGGTCAGAGAGGATTTGACTGAGTTACCTAATCCAGCCCGAAAATATCTCTGTGCTAAAAGCATGAACTAGTTTAATTGCTCTGCTTTCCCCTTAGGTAACACTGTTTTGGCATAAAGCTAAAGCTTTCTAATAGAATTTTCTCACTAAGCTATAGCTCTTATAGTTCCTTAGGGAAATAACTGCAGTTTAAATTGATTTGAAAGTTGATGCAGATATATTGTTATGGAGAAAGAAGGAGATTTTTTATTGTTTATTCCATTATCACCACCACCAATTTTAAAACAACAACAATTTTATTCCTTTTCCTTTTGATTTCCAACCATAAACTTGGTAGATTCATTAATATGCAAGCCGCATTGCAGACACTGGAATATGAAAGTTTTCTGGAGCAACTTAATGATTATCAAAGGGCCTATCCATATCTACCACAAATTCAGAGCTGGTCCGGAATAGCAATACTATGGACTGGCCTCAGAGTCAGCCACACACCCTGTGTTTGTCCCACAGCAATAGTGGGGTAGAGTCCAACTGGCCTGAAACTGGTTTGGCCCCACTGAACCGACATCTTATCTTCCCTGCCTCTGTTGCTGGTGCTAGACAGTCACAGAGCTTTGAAAGAACAGGTAGAAAGGGCGGCGGGGGGGGGGGGGGGATCTCCACTTCTTTTTTTCTGGTCGCTTGGGCACCTTTGAGGTTATTTACAAAGGCACCAGTTTAATCAGGTTTGCTGTGTATGAAGGATTGG
Source organism: Anolis sagrei (assembly GCF_037176765.1). Lineage (NCBI taxonomy): Eukaryota > Metazoa > Chordata > Lepidosauria > Squamata > Anolidae > Anolis > Anolis sagrei. The sequence continues at coordinate 85,477,634 of NC_090024.1, forward strand.
AAGTTCCTTGATATCACTTGGACATCCAAGGATGACTTCTGCCCCACTTCACATTTTTGGGGGAGACCCAATGGCACACTGGGTTAAACCGCTGGGCTGCTAAGCTTATTGACGGAAAGGTCGCAGGTGAGGAGCAGCGTGAGGTTCCACTGTCAGCCCCAGCTTCTGCCAACCTATCAGTTTGAAAACATGCAAATGTGAGTAGATCAATAAGTATTGTATTTGATGCTCAATGTATAGTGCTTAATGACACCACCAGGAGTCATGTGACATCAGTCTTGTAGCACCACAAGGCCCTTTTGCATGGCATTATAAGTCTCTAAGGCCTCTTCCACACAGCTACATAAAACCCACATTGAACTGGATAATATAGCAATGTGGATTCGGATAATCCAATTCAAAGTAGATATTGTGGATTTTCTGCCAGGATATTCTGGGTTATATGGCTGTTTTGAAGTGCACTAAGTCTCAGGTTTGGGGCATGAAATCTGAAGGCAGGGGATAATCTAGACCTGATAAGCCTTACCCCTGCTGCTTCAAGTAGATCTCTGCCTCCCCTGGAAAACAGAGCCTGTTTTCCACCTACTAAACTTGCCTGGAGCTATCAGGTGCGGTAGAAGATACTTTCCCATCACCAGTGCCAAAGCCAAAGTACACTTCTACAACTAATTGAATTACCTTCTGTATATGGAAGAAGGGCACCATCTTTTGCCTCAGCACCAAAATAATTTGAACTAGTCTGGTTTTCAAACTTCACCCTTTCTGTTCATTTTAGACTGTTTTAACATAGCAGAAGTGGTGAGGGTGGACTGTTTATATGAGTATTATTTCACTTTAAAGTGTGGTAAACAAACCCTTCTGCATTTGAGGAGTTCTCCCTCATTCTGCCAGGATTAGATTTCTGACTGATGGCATAATAGCACCTAACTACTAACTTCAACACAGTTTTGCAAGGGAAATTCCCCTCTTGTTCTATTTCTGTCCTCTGAGTTACAGCAAGACCTTTTTTTGCCACAAATTCAGGACAAGATTTCTATTACAGCCTTAAAAAGTAAGGCTGTCAACCACTACAAATTGCAATCCTATAACCTTAACTAGGAATATACTCCTTAATTTTAAATAGATGCACAAGACAAATGTTCAAACAGATGTGTCTTCTAAAAGAAGATAAAACTTCCGGCAGAGGGAAGACACAGGGCCAGCTGTTTCTATCTTGGAGCATCTTCTGCCTCTCCTTGTTAGATCCCATGCTGTAACCGGAGATCATCTATCTCTTCTCACTTTTCAGCCCTCTATTACAATAGGTAAAGGTAGAGGTTTCCCTAGACATTAAGTCTAGTCATGTCCGACTCCGAAAGATGGTGATGATCTCAATTTCTAAGCTGAAGAGCTGGTGTTGTCTGGAGACACCTCGAAAGTCATGTGGCTGGCATGACTGCATGGAGCGCCGTTTCCTTCCCGCTGGAGTGGTACCTATTGATCTACTCACATTTGCATGTTTTTGAACTGCTAGGTTGGCAGAAACTGTGGCTAACAACAGGAACTCACTCTGCTCCCCATATTTGAACCACTGACCTTTTGATCAGCAAGTTCAGCAGTTCAGTGGTTTAACCTGCTGTGCCAGCAAAGGCTCTTATTACAATGTCATGTTAGAAAAAGTAAAACAGCATAAAAATTAAATAAGCCTGACTTTCATCAATGCATTGAATAGAGGTGTAATCTTTTGATGTGTGGATGATTTAAATTTATTAAAAGTTGCATAAGAAAATTCCCATTCTCTGAAACCAGCAGCTTTTTGTGTTGTTCTGGGAGCAGACTCTTCTTTTGATTAAATTCACTTGTGCGCCTAAAGCTGAAGATGGTGCAAATGCAAACTCATTTTTTACTACATATTAATGTTAAGCCCATGCTGCCCTCTAATGGATCATCTCTCTAGATGCTTTCAAAGTAGATTAATACAGTTGGCTCTCCTTATCCACAGATTCTGAATCCACAAATTCAACCACCAATAGCAGGAAATATTCAAAAGAGGGGCACAAATTAAACGTCAGTTTCATTCAGTTTTTGCAAACTGAGTTCAAAGTGCAAAAGTAGTTTGTACTCAATTAATTCAGTGATAGGAGAGGTGCAGAATCTTGCTCTTTCCTGCAAACTCAGGGCTCTTCCAGACATGCTCCAAAATGTGGGGCATGTTGGGCTGTTACCAGAGGTGTCCAAACAACACCTCCAATAAAGGCAAATTAATTAAATACCCCATTAAACCTGGGTCTAATGGGGTATTGGGCCTGTCTTGGGACTACCGGGGGGGGGGGGCAACAGTCCCCACAACCATCTCACACTTTTGGACTCCTGGAGCCCAAAGGTGCAGGTAAGATCTGCTCCCTCCCTCCTGGCTTTTAGGAAAAAAAATTAAAATCATGGTTTTGGGACCAGGCCTTCAGGCAGTAGAAGCAAATGTATGCAGCATTTCAGAAAGACAATGACTGGAACGGTGATTCGACGGACGAGACTGTTTTATTGATTTAATGATTTTTTATTGCTTGTGGATGTACTGTTTTTAACTTGATTTAAGTCTAATTGTAGTGTATAATTGTAATTGTTTGTACTGGCATTGAATTTTGCCGTTACTTATATGTAAACCGCTTTGAGTCCCCCTCAGGGTGAGAAAAGCAGTATACAAATACCGTAATTAATTAATTAAATAAATGCCCTCCCCTTTTCCTTGCCTCCCCCCCCCCCGGTCACGGCCACATAAAAATGATGCACCATGAGCACTGCCAGAACAGCTTATTGGTGGCCCAGTAAGTTTTAAAAAATAAGGCTAGTTTTTTTTGGGGGGGGGGGAGTTCTGCGTGCCTCCCAGTACTTACCAAGAGGGCATCTAGACACACACACACACATACCCAGAAAGCCCGGGTTTTGGGGGTGGGGTGGACCCAAATTCGCACCACAGCGGGTTTTTAAAACCTCCTTTGGCATGGTTTTGGTGCTGCCTAGAAGCACCTTCAGGCAAAAGCAAACTGCAACAGCTTCTCCTAGCTTTAGTGCTCTTCCTTATGAATAACCTTTGCCACCTTGACCACATCCTGAAGTTGCTTGGCTGAATTGTATGTCACTTCTTGCCCCTGCTATCCTCTTCCTGCTGCACAGCTCTTAGTTATGGCAGTGTAGTTAGCCCATATAATGAGCTGACTGTCCTCTGTTTTCTTTTCTACCACAGTAACATGCTAGAAAATAAAGGTAACTTTTCTTATGAACTTCACTGTGGTTGGCTGAGAGGGAGCACTCAGTGGCACTCCAGTAAATGCAGAAAGGCATGGAAGTCAAGGTGGTGGGTAGCACTGGGGGTGGGTGGAGGGGTAACTGTATGGAGGGTTGTTTGTCTATGTGTGTTTGTTTGTGTATGTGTACATTTTTGCAACATATATGGTTGGTGTATTATCTTTTCAAAATAAAATTTAATTATTTAAATTAAAAACAAAACAAAACAGAAAGGCACATTCTCATTGTGATAGTTCTGTAGCCACATTCCAGAGGAAATCCAAAATATGGAGTCATCTTTGCCTATCCTGCCATCTTTATGTGTGCATGTGTTTCCCAGGATCATAGAGAAACAGTGACTTTCTCGCCCCACCCCCCACCCCCCGAATTGTGAGATTTGCAAAGTTCAGAGGCAAGAGGGAAATTTGTGTGTTGTGGCAAATGATATCATCCCTGCTAACCAGAGTCCTGTAAGCCCTGGCTACTATGTACTTTTATGCCTCTTGTATATGCAGAACCAATATCCATAGTTTTGCTTATCCATGGTTTCCCTTATTCAGTTATTCACTTAGCTATTCCCTGTATAAGCTACATTCTCATCTTGATACCTGTCATTTGTCCCACTGAAAATGATAGGGTTCGCAATTATTCATGGTTTCATGTAACTACACAAAGTTTGGAAGTGTAACCCCACAGAGATGGGGGTGGTACTGTAGTGCGGGAGAGTCAAATAACTTGTGAGACAGAATGGAATTGCAACCAAGCCTTTTTATAGTTATAATGTGCCTTAAATGAATGAACAACAATACCTTACCTTGACCAAACCCTGCATAAAATGTCCTTCGATGCACTTTATCTCACCCTTTAGTGTAATTAAACCCCATTGTTTTCCCACCTGAACCTCCTTCCAGATACACCAGACTACCCATCTCACCTAGGGTTTTTAAATATTTTAGTCTTTGCAACCGGCCTCGCCCACCTTGATCATTTATTGTGATTTTATATTACATCTTGTGGTTATTTTGTATTGTTCTTTTATTATTTTTTATTATTTTTATTGATGTATTGTTTTAAGTTATATATTTGCTTTGTTGTAATTGTTGGGCTTGGCCTCATGTTAGCTGCCCCGAGTCCCTTTGGGGAGATAGTGGCAGGGTATAAATAAAGTTATTATTATTGTTGATGTTGTTGTTGTTGTTATTGTTGTTATTTGAAACACAACAAGATGAGTCCACAGCAAACAAGATCAATTGTATTGGATCACACGTCGGACACTTCCCAAAAATCTAGGACTGTGTGATTGGTGAATAACGTGTGCAGATCCCAGTAAGGTAGCCTATTGCAGCTGGCAAATGGTAATTTTGTCAGCACCGATTGTATTTAAGTGCAGGCCAAAGTCTTTAGGCACTGCACCCAGCATGCTGATCACCCCTGGGACCAACTTTACTGGCTTGTGCCAGAGTCTTTGCAGTTCAATCTTTAAATCCTTGTATCGTGTTAGCTTTTCCAGTTGGTGGTGGTGGTGGTAGTGGTGGTGGTGGTGGTGGTTGTTGTTATAATTCCAATCCAAATGTCACATGGCATCTGAAGTGGAATCATAGGGGTGTGAGCATGCATTATGAAAGACTGACTATGATCTTTCAGAGAAAGTTCATTGTTTTTGTTACCGTCCCATCACTGCAAGGTTCACTTGTTGACTACGCAGGCTGCTGCACATCTTAATTCACTTCTTCCAAGTGTGCAACTCACTCGAGAACTGAAAACATTGTCAATTACTGTCCACAGTCCTTCAGAGAGTTTGATCCAATAAAATGTACGCTTTCTATTTTGAATTCCTGATTGTCTGGAGCAGCCTATCTCAACCCTTTTATCCTGGAGGAGCCCTCTGGGAACCCCCTGCATATACTCATAATATATCTGCAGCTATGTTTATTTTGTTTTTAAATCTTGACTTCTCCTGGAACCCCTAGCAACCACTCACAAAAGACTGGGATTAGCACAGTAGGCTCCATAACTGTAATTTCACAGCACATTTTTAGGAACTAGAGATTTACCTGAAGAAGAATCAGCAGGAACTGTATTTTACGTACACATTTCACTGTAGGAGAGAATCAATCTCTATTTACTTTAGAACTGGGCATGTCGCAACTCCTGGATTGTTCTCAGCATGCTATCAATGCCCTATCTGACATGTGCCAGCAGGATCACAGGATAACACACAAATCTTTGTTAAAGAGTTTGTTCCCATTTGGGTAAGGTTGAGTGTGCAACAACAAACAGTTTCTGTCAGTGGTGGAAGGGAGTGCCCATTTAAGAGCATGTTCTTTTTCTTGGCAAGCGGAGGGTATTTTTAAGATGTCAAGGTGATTTTAGGGCACAATGTGAAGTAAAGGAGGAAACTAGAAAGAGCAGTGTTCGCTTAATGAAATGGGGGGGAACAATCCCTAGTTATAATCACTGTTGTCTTTGGCAGGAAGCCTAGAGTGCTGGTTAGGACCAAAGTTCAGCACAGAAAGGATGACTAGAGAACCATTGGGCAATAGTAGTTGTAGTTCAATGTATCTGGAGGGCGTCTGTTCGAGGAAGATATCATAGAGCATTGCAATCAGAATAGAACAGCATTGTGCTAGTTACTGCTCATCATTACATGTGTGTAGAACAATTTTGATATAACAAGGATAGAATTTATTTTGAACAGTTGTTAACTTTTACAATTTTATTTATCTGGACACAGTTGGGACTCCAAAGGTGAATCTGTCATTGTGTTTTTTGAGACATGGCAAAGCAGGGAATTCAACCCTGGACTCAACAGTTGTAGTCCACAGTTGTGGCTCAAACCATTACACCAGCCCTTCTCAACCTGAGGGTCGGGCCCCTGGGCGGGGGGGGGGGGGGGTGTGTCAGAGGGGTCGCCAAAGACCATAAGAAAATACAGTATTTTCTGTTGATCATTGGGGTTCTTTGTGGGAAATATGTCCCAGTTCTATTGTTGGTAGGGTTCAGAATGCTCTTTGATTGTAGGTTAACTATACATCCCAGAAACTACAACTCCCAAATGTCAAGGTCTACTTTCTCTAAACTCCACCAATGTTCGCATTTGAGCATATTGAGGATTTGTGCCAAATTTGGCCCAGATGCATCATTGTTTGAGTAGACAATGCTCTCTGGATGTAGGTGAACTACAACTCCAGAACTCAAGGTGACTACCAAATCCTTCCAGTGTTTTCTATTGGATTATGGATGTTATGTGTGCTGAGTTGGGTTCAAATCCATTGTTGGTGGAATTCAGAATGCTCTTTGATTGTAGGTGAACTATAAATCCTAGCAACTACAACTCCCAAATTATAAAACCAATTTCCCCAAGCCCACCAGTATTCAAATTTGGTGTATCGGATATTTGTGCCAAATTTGGTTCAGGAAATGAAAATCAAATATTTACATTACGATTCATAACACTAGCAAAATTACAGTTAGGAAGTAGCAACAAAAATAATTTTATGATTGGTGGTCACTACAACATGAGGAACTGTATTAAGGGGTCGTGACATTAGGAAAGTTGAGAAGCAATGCATTATACCATGCTAGCTTAAGACATTGCATATAAATGTTGTTTGGCCTGTCTCATTTTCAAGTGAAAATTGGTGAAAGATCACAACCAGAAGTATATCTGTGGAAGTTCCTGGTTTCTTCAAGGGGATTATCCTGATCCACTACTCTTTAAGGTCATGACATTTTTAGGGATGAGTGTTCTAAGAAAGTTCATGAAGGCAGAAAAATGTGGGTTGTGCCCAGTATTTTGCTTAACTCTCTTAAACCCCTTAATTCGGTGCTGCTCAAAATAGTGGGCCAGTGCTAGTTTTTGAACGTTTCCATGATAATAATAATAGTGGTAGTCCATGAGAACCAAATTGTTGCCAGTTCCTAGCACATGAGGAAAAAGATCCCCAGACTTCACCTCCCAATCAGATAGCCTAAAGTGCGCAGCCTTAATTCATTTTGTCTTTTGTAGAAAACAGGGATGAATATAGGCCTCTGGCCCATATAATGGGCATAATGGAGCTATTGTGTCTGAGAGAGACTCTGAGCTTAATCTCGTGTTGACTTTTCCTTCAGTGGATCTCTCAATTTGAAATCAGCAGGAGTTTGGCTGGGGAGGGTTGTAACAAGATTTGGCATTTAGTGAATTAAAACACACAGAGACACAAATGAAGGCTTGCTCCCTTGTTTGGGAAGGAGGAGGAGGAATACTACACTTAACGCAGTGCACAAATCGAGGAGACCATGACTGGCTGGGCGTTTTCAAGACGCTGAGAAGGAATGCCGTCCTATCTTGCCAAGAAGACTGGTGGCAGTAATTAGCTGTGTGCAAACAGTGTTCGGGGGTTATTCAGTGGCTTCCTGCCTCTCATCCTGTGCAGCATTGCAAGAGAGGAAAGGGGGAAGACGATGAGTAATGTTTCTTTGCTGCTGTGCTGTTAATTCCCCGATGAACTGTTTTCAGCTCACTCTTAGGTTTTCCCAACCTTCTCCTCCCCACCTCCAGCCATATTGTGTTACATGCTATTATGCAAGTCTGGCCAGCATTGCAAACAAAAGACGAGAGCAACCCAAATCATGTAACTGTAAAGTCTATAATTAAGAGAGGAAAGTGCTTATTTTGCATTCAGAAGCCCACCAGCAATTCAGATTAGCTGAAGTAGCAAATCACTTGGCAGTTCCTTTTGTGCGGGGAAGGACTTGGACTAAGCTAAATAGCTATTTTTGCCATGTTCAGCCAAGATGTGCAGATGTGCTTAGAATATGATTGTCTGACCTCGCTTCCAAAATTGCAGTTTTGCTATCTGTGTGGGATAATGTTATTTTTTGAGTCCTCCGCCTATGTCCAAGTGGGACAGAGAGGGACCGCAAGCTCAAGGGTGTGATGCTGCTCTCCAATGATATCCATTCTTTCAGTTTGATTGCAGAATGCCTGGGGCTAGGTTTCCTCTTCAGATTAGAAAGGACCAAGAATTTTGACTTTGGAGTGAAAGCAAAACGTATGAATCTTGCTTTCTGGGGTATCTGAACTTGATACGTGTTCAAAAGAAGAAAGGACTATTGTGCTATTTTTAAAAAGTAGTATAACACTAATGATATATTAATGGAATGTACTTATACTTTTAAAAAGACTCGCCTATCCATACAATCACATAAACCTATCGTATATACTCGAGTATAAGCTGACCAGAATATAAGCCGAGGCACTTAATTTTACCACAAAAAACTGGGAAAACTTATTGACTCGTGTATAAGCCGAGGGTGGGAAATGCAGCAGCTACTAGCAAATTTCAAAATAAAGCTAGATACCCGAAAAATTATACTAATTGAGGCATCAGTAGGTTAAATGTTTTTGAATATTTACATAAAACTGTAATTTAAGATAAGACTGTCCAACTCTGATTAAATCATTATTCTAACCTTCTTCAATGTAAATGTGCTTACATACCCTTCCAATAATCACCATAGTTTATTTTAACTATAAGCTTTGGGGGAAAATATTGTGTGTATATGAATAAGGAAAAGTGGGAAAGCTTTGTGCTGAGAGAGGAGGAGTGGGAGGCATGTGCTGCACAGAGAGAGGAGAGGAAGGAGTCCTGGGTTGCTGTGAGGAGAGGCGAGGGTCCTGGCAGGAAAGCATGGGGCTGAAAGAAGCCCTGTAAGCCAAGGGCTGACTTTTTCAGCCTAAAAAGGGGGCTGAAAAAGTAGGCTTATACTCAAGTATATACAGTATATTAGTTGTAAGAAAAACCATTTTTGAACAAAGATGTAAAGCTTTTATTTTTCCTTGCATGCAAAAGGGAGAATACAAGAGTTTCTGAGGGTTGCTGGGCATTTGAAAGTTTCTGCACTGTTTTTAGTAACTGCATCTCAAAACGTTTTTGAAAAAAAATATCTGAAAAATGTGCTTTTGTGTAGGAAACTTGTTTTCTGAGCAGAAAGCAACATTATTATTACTATTATTATTATTATTGAATTTTGAACACAGAATGTTGAAAGGTTTTGTGCCAGAAACATGCTTATTAAACACATTTTATGTGCATAAAAAACACATTTTTAGTGGAAATGATTTTTACCAAATTAAAAAAAATCTCATTCAAAAGTGTGAAAAGTTATCAGAAACTGGCTTTTCTCAACTAAATATCGATATGTGTCATTATACCATTTTCTCTGCCCTTAATTATTAATAAATTTGCCAGTTTTTTGACAGCTTTGAATCCTAGTTTGGGAGAAAAGGTGAGATATAAGCAAAGACGTCACTTCCATTAATATCCTTTATAGCTCTATTCTCAAACATGGTCATTTGATTTTATTTATAGTCATGGGGCCCTTTCTTTGGAATCCTGCAATTTGCAGTTTAGTGAGCAAGGGGTGTTTAGAATTAGCCAGAGAGTTGTAGTTCCTCACTGGACTGGAATATATGGCAGTGTGGACTCAGATAACCCAGTTCAAGCAGAGATTGTGGGATTTTCTGCCTTGATATTCTGGGGTATATGGCTGTGTAGAAGGGCCCATACTAAGTAGCACAACTAATGTAAAGGAACAAATAGCCTAAGGAAGTTGCAGGGAATTGCTCAATAGTGTGTGAACTGGGTTGTACAAAGATAAAAAAAAAAGATTTAGCAACTGGTAGCAGCCATTGGATGTAACACAAGGATGACAAGTAGAATCTGCAAGTAAGGATGCTGAGTGGAATATGTGATGGTGTTCCTATAGTTTTAATCACTGACAGATTCTGGAACATAAAGAGATGACATACAATTCTATCAGATAGAATTATGGTACATCTCCTCATCTATGCAAAGTTTATCTTTTAGCTGCTGAACCATTTACTGGCTATAGGAGAATGGAAGGAGAAATGTTATCTAGCCTTGCTCTTTTGTATCCAGCTAGGGACATATGGATCTTCTCATGTAGTCTTCAACTTCTTACCAAGGAGGAAAGGAAATGTTTAGACTTGCCCCCTCCATTGTTGCTCTCATTAGGGGAAATTAATGTGGCAGCTGTATCCATTTGCCCAGTGTAAAGGGAGTTAAGAGATCAGGGTCTCTTATTGCTCCTGTGTGACAGGAATATGCGAGGGTGTTACAAATGATGAGAGGGAAAGGTGTGTGTATATGGTAGGTTTGCTGCCACCACCTCAAACTTCTGATTGAGGAATTAACTAGATGATATACTTGAGGTAAAATTTCCCTATACACCGGTTCTTCTTTTTGGCTCCCTTTCTTGTGACTGGACTGCGGAGATGTAGAGGCTGACTAAATCTAGCTTTATATAACAAATCAAGGCTGAGGCAAGTCATCTCTGGTTGCATGCCCAGTGTGGAACACATCTCACCACACTAAAACAGTAGATGTGGCTCTTAATAAGACATGCCGCATTATCACAGGATGTCTGCGCCCCACACCACTGGAGAAATTACACTGCTTAGCCGGTATTGCACCACCTGACATCCGCCGGGAAGTAGCAGCCAATAGTGAAAGGACCAAGGCAGAGACATCTCCAGCTCATCCCCTGTTTGGGTATCAGCCAGCACGTCAACGACTTAAATCAAGACATAGTTTTCTTAGATCTACAGAGACACTTGCTGGAACACCCCAGCAAGCGAAAGTCCAAAAGTGGCAGGCCCAAACCCAGCACCTCAATTCATGGGTGATACCAGATGAGAGACTCCCCCCTGGGCACTCAGAAGACTGGCCGACTTGGAAGGCGCTGAACAGACTGCGCTCTGGCACCACGAGATGCAGAGCCAATCTTAAGAAATGGGGCTACAGGGTGGAATCCTCGGCATGCGAGTGCGGAGAAGAACAAACCACTGACCACCTGAGCCCTGCCACATGCACAATGGAGGACCTTCGTGCGGCAACCCCAGAGGCACTCCAAGTGGCCAGATACTGGTCAAAGGATATTTAACCAAATACCAAATCTGCAAAATCTGTGTGTTTTTCCCCCCTTTTCCCCCTTTTTCTTTTTAATCTGTGTGTTTGTTTTGCTCTGTTAGAATTGTAATACAATGGTTGCTGATGACATGATAAATAAATAAATAAGGCTGAGGCAGATTAAAAGTAAACTAGAGAACAGGTTTATTGAAATATTTGAAACAGATAACTCATTACTGAGTGGTACATATGCGTAGTTGGTTTCTGAGGCACAGACTTATAAAACAAATGGTTTCTATAGAAGGAGTAACTTTTCTTTGACGTGAGTTACTTTCCTCACACTATCCCTATAACAAGTAACAGTGTGTTTCTTAGACCAGCCGCCCTGGCTGCCTGCAAGAGTAACGAGGTTCCTTCTAGACTACTCTGCACTGTAGGGAAATAAAGCCACTTGTATTCTCTCTCAATACAAGTCAACAAGCCTTCACTTTGACTAGCCAAGCCAAAGTACCCTGAAGCACTTGCCCTCTATTATTCCCTATCAGCCTAATTGTTAACTCACTCAGCAACTCTCTTCTCCCTGCCTGAAAATCCTAATCCTATCTCTTTCTAGATCAAAAATCCTTCTTCTCTCTTTTAGATCAAAACCATCTCTCCCTAAGATCAAATCATTCTTCTCCTTCTCTGACAGATAGTACAGCCTTTTTACACACTCCTTCAACTCCTCCCCTAGGGGTTTGAGCCAATTAGGAGTTAGCTGACTCCTCCCCTTGCCTCTCTGCCCTTCCCAACATGTCAGCTATCCTGAGCACCCTCCCAACGTGGAGGCCTGCTCACTGACTCCCAGGCTGTGGCCTACGAAGCAAAGGTATGAGTTCACTACACCCAGCATCTCAGAAACACTGCTTGAAGCACCATTGGCTAGGTGATACTGGGAGTTGTAGTAGAATGGGTCCTTCTCTACAAAGAGCAGTCCTTTACTTGAAGTCAGCCTCCTTTCAAAAGCCTGCCTATATCTACACTCCAGAATTATTATAGTTTGACATCACTTTAATTGTCATGACTCAATGCTATGGAATTCTAGGATTTGTTGTTTGCTTAAGCACCAGAAAACTTGGGCAGAGAAGGCTAAAGACTTTGTAAGATGATAACTTCTAGGATTCCATAGAACTGAGCCATGGCATTAAAAACGTTATCAAACTTTATTCTACATGGTAGGTGCACTCCAAATTCAGATAAATTATAATACCAGGAAAGGAGAGCAAAGAACTTGATATTATTCATTGCTCATGACTTGCACTAAGGGCATAAACTCAATGCCTGGGACCTGGAGACAAAAAGTACAAATGGGACCTCTGGATGCATCTGCAATCATCATCAGAACAGGAACACGTGGCAGAGCAGGCTGTAGTGGGGGCAGGCATTAGCTAAAGTCTCAGGAGCAGTGTTTTTCCTAGCTCAATATAAGCAGCACCTTGAATATGACCTGACATGAGAGCTAAAATATTAGTAAGCAAAAACGATTAAGAGGAAACTTGTCTACCAAGCCTCCCTGTTCCTGGCTTTCTTGTTGAGTCATCATTCTCCTGAATAGAAACCTTCTTCCATCTGGGCTCTCAGTGCTAGAGTCACCTGGCAGACTATAACGACTCCTTGTTCCTGGACCCAGGGAGTGATGGGGGAATCAGGACTCAAGACAAATCTTGGGATGAGGACAGAGGGATTTTGTGGAGACATTATTCCTGCAAGAGACTCCATATAGAGATATGCAGATCCCTCTGGAGAGATCTTTCCAAGGTCTGGGTTGGATGATATCCAACCTGACATCCACCATTCACACAGGCTTGTACACCTGGCTCCAGTCTTCCTAAGAATGATGTTGTATTTCTATTCAAATTACAGTAATATGGATACAATAAATGTATGTTATTATTTTACTGACACAAAAACACAGTATGTCACAGCAAACGAGATATATATGTTGGATTTCGTATCAAAAAATCACGTCGAACACTTCCCAAGCATCTAGGACTGTGTGATGTATTTTCGAATGATGTGTGCAGATCCAAGTAAGGTGGCAACTATTATTATTATTATTATTATTATTATTATTATTATTTTACTGATACAAAACACAGTATGTCACAGTAAATGAGATATATATGCTGGATTTCGTATCACAAAATCACAAGTCAAACACTTCCCAAGCATCTAGGATTGTGTGATGTATTTTCAAATGATGCGCGCAGATCCAAGTAAGGTGGCCTTTTGCAGTTGACAGATCGTGATTTTATCAATGTTTATTGTTTCCAAATGCCAGCTGAGATCTTTTGGCATGGCACCCAGTGTGCCGATGACCACTGGGACCACCTGTACTTGTTTATGCCAGAGCCTTTGCAATTTAATTTTGAGGTCCTGATAATGGCTGAGTTTTTCCTGGTATGGTGACATCAATAATCAAAACGTTTTTCTTTTCTACAATCGTGATGTCTGGTGTATTGTGTTCCAAAACTTTGTTAGTCTGGATTCGAAAGTCCCATTATTTTTATTATTATTATTATTATTAATAATAATAATATCCTGCTTTTTCTGTCCATAAGAAGACTCATAGAACCTGTATCCGCCTTTGCCATTTTTTGGGTTTATGCCTTTCCATTACTGGCAATAGATTGGCCACCTAATCTCCACCTCATAGCCATTTTCTCTCTTATGGAGCAAGAAAGACAACGGGAAATTTTAGTCTGTCCTCATCCCCTAACCAATGTGAGCAGAAGCTAGCAGTTGCCTCTTCATTTACTTGCTTATTCAATTTGTTATGGGTAATTTGAGAAATGTGGAGCAAAAGCAAAGAGAGGTGACTGAACTTTTGCTGCTGTTCAGGATTTAAAATTTCAGGACTTTCACCATACTTACTTGCTACTATTCTCAACTTCCAAACTCTCCAAGCATATACAGCTATTGTAAAATATGGTGGCATTGTGGCAGATTGGGAAGCCTTTGAACAGAATTTTAACCAAATGAAACCTGACTTCACAGCAAAAGATTATGTCTGCCTCAAGGCCATGTGACTTATGGCAAGGTTAACACTGCCATCTAATGGGTGGCTTTAACTACAGTTGTGCAGGCAAGAAACAAATTAACATGGATCATGAAGAACAATGCCTTTTAACTATTATACTAAGATTTTGGTGGTTGCTATCTGTACCATTTTCTAACCCCTTCCAACAATCCCTATGGGCCTCATTGACCTAGAGGTCAGTTCTTCTTTTCCATAGTTTTGATGTATGAAAAGTGTCAATTAGTGGGAGAGTCACTCCTCCCAGAGATCTTTGGAATATGATTCTCCATATGTTAGCCATCTACTTGCTTTTGGAAATCGGGATGGGAGGTTCAAGGGACTTTGATTGTTGCAAAAAAGAAAAATACTTGATAGGTCACACCATTCCCACTTCTGAACTAATGTGTGGAATTCACACCTGCAAACCTGGAAATTAGGGATTTCTCTATTACATGATCCTCATCCCGTCTTGCCCAACAATACTGTATGCTTAGTTGTCTCTTAGCTTGATTAAAGGTTGTCCTGCAAGCAAAAAATTAAGTTACAATGCGAAACTGCTTCAAATTTATGTAAACCTCTATGTACAACAGACCCTCCTTATCCATGGATTCACTTGTTCTCACTTGACACCCCCCCCCCCGGAAAGCTATTGAATCATGGGAGCTGTAGTTTTACAAGGTCTTTATCCTTTTCTGCAATGGAGTGCTGGTGCCTCACCAAACTACAATTCCCATGATTCTATAGCATTGAGCCATAGCAGTTAAAGTGGTGTCAATTTGCATTAATTCTCCAGTATAGATGCACCCACTGTCCATTCTGTATCCCAAATATAGTTTGCTGTCTTCAGGTATGTTTGTAGACAGTGTCCCATTGAAATAATTGAAGCAATGTTAAAAAATTGTGCAGGGCAATTTACACTTGAGAGGAGAATTTCTCTCTCTCTGTGTGTATGTTGGTTCATGCCATTTTATCCAGTTCTAGGCAGCACATCGATAAAATAGTAAAGAGTAGAGACATCAGACTGGCAACAAAGATCCGCCTAGTCAAAGCCATGGTATTCCCTGTAGTAACCTACGGATGTGAGAGCTGGACCTTAGGGAAGGCTGAGCAAAGGAAGATCGATGCTTTTGAGCTGTGGTGTTGGAGGAAAGTTCTGAGAGTGCCTTGGACTGCGAGAAGATCCAACCAGTCCATCCTCCAGGAAATAAAGCCCGACTGCTCACTGGAGGGAAAGATACTGAGACAAAGTTGAAGTACTTTGGCCACATCATGAGGAGACAGGAAAGCCTAGAGAAGACAATTATGCTGGGGAAAGTGGAAGGCAAAAGGAAGAGGGGCCGACCAAGGGCAAGATGGATGGATGGCATCCTTGAAGTGACTGGACTGACCTTGAAGGAGCTGGGGGTGGTAACGGCCGACAGGGAGCTCTGGCGTGGGCTGGTCCATGAGGTCACGAAGAGTCGGAGACGACTGAACGAATGAACAACAACAACAGGCAGCACATTGTTAGGTCCACCATTGCTGCCAGGTGTACAAATGGAAGACAGATTCCCTTACATATCTGGAAGAAGGCACGCTGTGCACAGGCTCATTACCATATTTTATAGCCCAGCTGGCATTCCATTGGCACTTATTATGATGTAGATGAGACTTGAGAGACAGTATGGCACAGTGGTTTGGGTGTTGGGTTACAACTCTGAAGATCAGAGTTTGAATCTTTTCTCAACTATGGAACCCCACTGAGTGACTTTGGGCAAGTCATACTCTCTCAGCCTCAGAAAAAGGCTAGCATAGAGAGACATTGTTACATGATACACACATGTCTTCCATCTTGGTCCATATTTCTATTTAGTATATGAGTGCATTTTTCCCCTGTCCAATACTACCTTCTTTCTGCATTGTATTCTGTAATATCACTTTTCCAATTTAGGAGGGGCTGCTGGAAAACCAGCAAATTGGGTTTTCTCAGTGCTATCCATTGGTATACCAAATAAACATAGTTACAGTCTTATTTAGTGAATGCTCAGGAAAAAAATTCATGGTGCTTTGAATGGGTGAATGCTCAGGAAAACACCATTCATGGGAACAGCACTCCATGCAGTCATGCCGGCCACACGATCTAGAAGGTGTCTATGGATAACGCTGGCTCTTCAGCTTAGAAATTGAGATGAGCACTAACCCCCAGGAAAAAGGGCGTATAAAATTCCTTGCAGAGATGTTTAGCTAGATACTGCTAGAAACAGAATGTTTCATTCATCTGGGCATTTATTTTCCACTGTTTTAATAATCATTGCAGCAACCAGCCTCACAATTTTTTTAAAAGACATAATACAGTAGGCTCTCTACTTTTGCAGGGGTTAGGGACAAAATTAAAATAACACACACACCCCTCCCTGAGGAAACACTTCTCTGGGAATCTTCTGGCCCTCCTGTGTGACTCTACAGTCAGCTTCCACCAGATGTGTTCACTCTAGAAATCTCTAGGCTCTCCAGCACAATTCTACAATCAACTTCCAACTGACATTGACTACAGAGTTGTCAAAGATTGGAAGCTGTAGAGACTTGACCCCAGAAGCCAATAATGGTTTCCAGTACACAAAGTTGTTAAAAAATGAAAGCTCTTTCTTCCAGTCCTGGAAACTAAGACTCCCTTTGATGACAGCCAACGTTAGTTTTTGAATTTTTTAAAAAACAACCCTCAAACTTGTTTCCAACCTAAAGAGATATTCCAAGAAAGTCTTTGAGCAAAATACCGATAGCATGACCAGTAAAAGCTCACTGCATCCATCTCTTGAAAATAGCAAGGTTTGATGGGCACAATCGAAGATGCTCGTTTCTATAAATGAACCTCTCTTCTTCTCTGGAGCTGCGTGACACCAGAGGATGTTCTTACACCAAGGATCTGTTAAGTTGCTCCACTTAGCTGTGTTTCATATTGTACGTCTATTTTAGGGACACAGATGCAATCATTGTTAAGTGAAATCTAAATTGGGATGGAACTTCATGTTACTGTGGCAAGTATGCAGTCGCACACCCACGTCTGCCAAGATCATGTAAATGTAGTGGGCAGGGTGCATTTTAAGGTGAGGATCCACATGAGAGAGGGGTGTTTAACCCACCATTACTCATTGCTATCTTTCTGCACATTCCTGAGTCTTCCCCTCACCTAGGCCTAATTTTCACATAGTCGAACTTACATCTACATGCCCTCCAACACTTTGCAGATAAAAACTGGATGACATTCAGCCAAGCAACATCAGAGGGTGGTCAAGATGGCAAAAAGTTATTAATAGGAAAAAGCAGACAAGCTAGGAGAAACTGCAAAGGTTCAATTTTGCTTGAGGTTACTGAGAAGGACAGGCTTCTTCCCCCACTTCTGCTATTAAGTAAGGCCCCTTCCACACAACTGAATAAAATCTCACATTATCTGCTATGAACTGGAATATATGGCAGTGTGGACTCAGATAATCCAGTTCAAATCAGATATTATGGGTTATTCCGCCTTGATATTCTGGGTTATGTGGCTGTGTGACTTCACATTTTGTGGCTTCACATTTTGAACTCAGTTTGCACCAATTGTAAGACAAGGAGAAGGGGGGAAGCCGTGCCTTGTCTGATAATGCAAAACAATGTATACAAAATACAACATACATAGGTGAGAGAAATTACAGGATATGACAAAGAGATGTTTTTCATCACTTGTGGGAGCACCCCTTGCAAAAAAAAAAAGAAAAGAAAAGAAAAAAGAAACACATCATCAAGCTTGACCATTTGTGATTGCACAGAGATCATATGAATCTATGCTTTATGATCATCCACTATGCCATGTCTAATTACCATGACCTTACTGAAAGGCCATGCAGTGTGGAACGGGGTGGTATGCACAAGCAGGATTTGCAAAGTAGCCAAGGAATGATGTGCACACATGAGTTGGAAATGGGATGTCAGAACAAGGTGAGCCAACTCACAATTTGTGAGAAACGGAATGAGGGAATGGGGCATTGGCTGATAGGAAGTCAATAGCTGACAGAAGGTGTCCAAGTTGCACAGCTGACTCCTCTCTCTTGCACACATATTCCTTCTGTATTCCAGACTGAATGTGTTGATTGGTGGTTTGCCTTCTAGTGTTGTATAGTGCATTCATTTCCAGCTATTTCTCATGCATCCATTAGCTCAGTTCCTTAGCCTGAGTCTCCTATTAGCAGGAGTGTAATAGTACATTTTGAAGTGGTTCATATTATGTGACTCTGAGCCCTTCCAGACAGGCCTATATCCCAGGATCTGATCCCAGTCCTTAAGAAGAGCACGCACACGAACAGAAATGCACACTGAGGAACACACATTTCTAGTAGTATTTTTGGTTTATTATGATTTGCTATGATATAGTCATAGAAATGTGAGCTAGCAAAGGATCGTGCTTAGCAAGTAAGAGCAGTGGTTCTCAACCTGGTGTGTTGGCCTACAGCTTCCAGAAATCCCAGCCAGTTTACCAGCGGTTAGGATTTCTGGGAGTTGAAGGCTAAAACATCTGGGGACCCACAGGTTGGGAACCACCGGGCTAGAGAGTTGGGAGATTTCATGAGGAAAGGAAAACAAGGTAAACAAGATAAGGCCGCTAGCTAAAGATTTTCTGGAATTTATTTCATTAACATCAGGGAGAAATACTTTTATTTCAGGGCCATACTACATGAATTAGAAGTGATAATATGTTATACTTCCCAAAATGTCTTCCAAATAAAACTTGCCAAGCAAGTCCTGTGATAGATCACCATAAATCAGAATTAATTTAAAATACAAAGCAACGGCAAAATCCTATTTAATTTCCAATATCAAATAAGTTTCAACGAGTTCAGGCAGTAAGAGATGTAGAAAAATCTCAATTTTTTATGTTTTAAAAGGAAGTGTTCGAAGAAAACCTGATTTGGGAGGGGGGGTTAATAAAAGAAGACTTAACATGCAAGGTATTTTTCCAATAAGAAAACAATGTTCTGCCAATCCCTGCCCATTATGATCACCCCCCCCCCCGCCAAAGTAAAATAAAAAGGACTAGAGTGCTAGTGAGTCCAGTGAAATAAATTTAATTAACATACTGGAATCTTGCAACTTCTTTAAAAACAACAGAACATAAGGAGACATTTCACTCAAATCTCTATTTTCTATTGTTTTGCATAATTGGATAAGAATTGCAGATTGTAGGGTGTTTAAACCTTGTTTCTCTAACTTATGCTGTTTTTAGATTCTTTTCCTTTTGACAGCATTAAGACAGTAATTCCTGATTGTGACTCTTGACAGTAAAATCAGCACAGATAATAATGTGATGGTCTTCATTAAATAGCTCCACCTTTGCATTAAAATCTCCCTGTTTGAAAAAAAGAAAAAGAAATCCAAAGTATTAAATTAGAAGATTGCTAAAGATAGTTACTTTCTCACAAGTCACAAATTAAGATTACCATGACAATTCTTCTGCCTTTGTTTACCCTGAAAAATATATGGCAACGGTGACAAACTAAGGAAAGTGAGGCAGCTGCCTCAGGTAGCAGATGCTAGGGACAATGGGGACAATTCCCAACCATTTCTTTTGATACCCTCCTCCACTCTACCTTTTTCAAAAAGAGAAATTGCTATAAGTACCACACCATCTTCTCCATTCCTTAGGGGAGATGTCCCAAAACTCTGTCCCATTGACATAAAGTTGAGTCTCCAATTCAGGAACCAGGGCAAATATACTGTTTTTTGCCATATACATTAAAATGTCTCAGGTAATTTTTGTATGGGCTGGACTGTGGGTGCCACAGGATTACTGTTTACATTCAAATCTGGAGTGCCAGCGATTTAGCTGGAATTCATTATGGATCACAATATTTTAAAAAACTGCAAATTGTCTATTTTTGATTTCATTTGGGCTGGGGAGGGGAGGAGTAAGCCATGATCTAGCATAAAACCTCAATTCCTAGATACATCCACAAATTCCCAAGACTTTGGACCTCATCACACTAACTTAAGCATCCTATGATGTTTGACAGTCAACTGAGGGACGAGTGGGCATGCAGCTCATCACACGACGTCCCTCAACTTCTGGTGGAAGCCCCGCCCACCAATCAGAGTGGAAGCATCCTAGGACAACATGGGAAGACACATTTCTGCCCCAGTTGGGCAACGCTTCTCCCATGTGATAAGGTCCTTTGAGACCACACGTAGTTCATGGGCTGATTAAATGGGTATTTCAATAGAAGGACACTATTAAATAATTATTTTACATTAATTTCTTTTGTAAATTAATTTGAATATTTTACGCTCAGATTTTATGTCATTGTATAATTTTTGTTTGATTATGATTGGTTTAATTTCGTGATGTTAGGTTCTAATGTTGTCTTTATATGTGGGGTTTTTCTGGGGTTATTATGTTTGTACCCGTTTGCTTTATGGAGGCATTGCATGTTGGAATCCACCCTGAGTTCCCCTGGGGAGATAGGGCAGAATACAAATAAAGTTGTTGTTGTTGTTGTTGTTGTTGTTGTTGTTGTTGTTATTATTATTATTATTATTATTATTATTATTATTGGATGGTTCTTCCCTTTCTCTTTTCCCAGGATGTTGCCCTGCAAACTACTGAGAGCTATGAAATTCTGATGTGTAGCCAAATCCTACTTAATCTAAAACAGAAGTTCAGTGGAACCTCAATGGGATAGCAACTGAGTAAAGGTTTGCATTTTAAATTATTTCCAGCCTGGATGGCAAATCCTGGGAGCTATATTCCCACCCTCAATAGTAATTTCTCTACATTATGGGGAAAGCATGTACCCTTTTGCTTTTCATTGACTCTCTTTTGGCTCCAATTCTGCTGGAATTCCCACTGCCTGAATTTGCTATTTTATACATAAGACTTAGGATGAGCAATGGGAAACTCAAAATCACACTAGTTTCAGGAGTGTCAGGTATTACTAATTACAATTATGAAGGTGGTTTACTTGATAATATTATGATAACGACACCCCTCTTGCAAGTGTTATACTTGTGGGGTATATTTCCTCTAGCCTACAACTGGCTGGTTGACTTTTCTGTTCAGCCTTTGTATTTCAAAAATCAAACTAGAAAATACCTACCTGGGGGATTTCATCGAATCCTATAGAGGCAGGCCCTTCATAGTAGATAAATTCTGCAAATCAAATGGATCAAGTAGTAAATAAGAAAGCTTGGTAAGGCAGAAACTGTTTCTATTATTCAGTAGTATTCTCCATGCATAATATCCATAGCTAAAATTGACATTTCTGATGCACGGGGGAAAACAACCAACAATAAAACCCCTTCCCAGATACTAAAAATGGGTGTTTTAGCACAGGTCTCATGTATTTTTGTCAATTACACAAACTGATAAAGTAGATCAAAAATCCAGAAAAGCTCATGTTAAAATAAACAAGGCAGCCATAAAGGTGTTGTTGCATTCCTTCTTCTCCACTTTCCTTTTTATGAGGCAGTCATAAATACCTAATAAACCATCTAATTTTCTGAAGTTTAATAAACAAACTAATTCACAGTGTAAAATGATGAGAGCCAGTATAGTAGGTAAAGGTAAAGGTTTTCCTTGACATTAAGTCTAGTCGTGTCCGACTCTGGGGGTTGGTGCTCATCTCTATTTCTATACCGAAGAAGCGGTGTTGTCCATGGACATTTCCAAGATCATGTGGCAGGCATGACTGCAAGGAGCATTGTTACCTTCCTGCTGAAGCTATACTTATTGATCTACTCACATTTGCATGTTTTCAAACTGCTGGGTTGGCAGAAGCTGAGGCTAACTGCAGGAGCTCACCCCTCTCCCTGGATTTAAACCACTGACCTTTCAGTCAGCAAGTTCAGCTGTGCCACTGGAGGCTCTGTGCTAGCATTCTGGGAGACTATGGTTTGAATCCCTGATAGATCTTGGAAACCCACTGGGTGACCTTGGACAAATCACACTTTATCAGCCTCAGAGGAAGGCAATGGCAAACTCCCTTGGAACAAACCTTACCAAGGAACATCATGATGAGGTTCATCAGAAATGACCTGAAGGCACAATGACAACAAAACAGCATGCACAGCAAATAAACCCATAGCAGAAATATTAAAATTTAAATACTGTAAATAGCATTGCTGTGTCCCCAGAGTTGTGTCAGTAGGATAAGTACCTGTTTAAAGCCCAGCAGTACTGTAAGGGTTTATTGGCTTTTGACAGCCGTGTCTACAGACAAAGATATATGGCATTTTCTAACACAATCAGCCCTGGCTTTATGTCATAATATACTTCAGTTAGAGAAAACAATTTTCCTGCCTTCCTAAGATTAAAGACCCGCACGCTCCCAGAAGGATTTGGTTTTCTGATTTGATATGTTAGCAGCAGTTTGTGTTCGGCTTGCAATGGAATCCAGAGCTCTCTAAATGCATTTTCTACAGGTCCTTATTAAGCACTTCATCAGAATAAGATGACATTCCAGGCGATCTGTAGGTGTCTTAGAATTTAATTTTTCCATCAGTCTGTCTTCCATAATTTTCATGATTGCTTGCTCATGTCGTATTTGTCTATTATTCCATGTGATATCGCTTGCTGTGTTTAGATCGGGAAAATGCTACCAATTCCTCTGAGTCCATCATAGTAGAAAAATTGTTGCATGGTCATGAAATTCACTGCCCTGTATTTATTATATTTCTGATTGAGATGCTACTGCCTCAGAGAAAGCACTAAAGGGGGCTTTGCGCATGATTACCTGAATGAGCTATCACTGCACGGTTGTTTCTCATTTGTTGCGTGCTCTCCGCGTGTGCAGATGTGTGAGAAACTGAACTGGCCCTGTCAGCAGATGGTTGCACAGCAATCAATGCTATGAGATGCTCCAGCAAATAGTAACATGTTCTGACTGCCTCAATCATTAGTCCTTAAAGACCTTTTCCCAGCCAAGCTGTTCCTTGGCTCCAGTAGCTTTCAGCCACGGGAGTCCAAAATACACCCAGTTAACTTGCTCTATCTTTACTACTTTAATCAAGCTATGGAATGCCCTATAAAGGCTAGATTAGTATGTGTCTCTGTTGCCCTTCTTTCAGCAGACAAGACCTTTCTATCTAGGTAAATATTTTGTAATTAAGCTAGGTTTCCATGGAAGAGGCTTTTTATTAATCTACTAGCTGTCCCCTGCCACGCGTTGCTGTGGCCCAGTATGTTGATCTGAAAAATGAAGTAATGAGAAAGTGTTGGTTTCTAATATATGTAATTTCTTTATGCTTGTGGGTAAACAGTATTTCTTGCTGTTTCTTTGTCAGTGTTGATGTGGAGAGTGTCTGGTTTGCCTACTCTGGAACATGCAACATATAATTGTCCTTCTTCAGGGGTCCCTTTCAAATCTATGATACTATATCTGTAGAGATATAGTGTGTGAATCATATCTGTCTATATCTATGGCTGGATGGCTCTTTGTCAGGAGGGCTTTTATTACGTTTTCTTGCCCTGGTGAAAGGAGTTGGACTGGATGGACTTAAGTATTTTCTGTTGGTCATGGGGGTTCTGTGTGGGAAGTTTGGCCCAATTCTGTCGTTGGTGGAGTTCAGAACGCACTTTGATTGTAGGTGAACTATAAACCCCAGTAACAACAACTCCCAAATGTCAAGGTCTATTTTCCCCAAACTCCATCTGTGTTCATATTTGAGCATATGGAATATTCGTGCAAAGTGTGGTCCAGATCCATCATTGTTTGAGTCCATGGTAGTCTCTGGATGTAGGTGAACGACAACTCCCAAACTCAAGGTCAATGCTCACCAAACCCTGCTAGTATTTTCTGTTGGTCATGGGAGTCCTGCATGTCCCGGTTGGTTCAATTCTATCATGCTATTCAATTGTAGGTGAACTATAAATCCCAGCAACTACAAGTTCCTATCTATCTATGGATGGACAAGATGCTCAAAGGTCAGAAAGCTATACCCTATGAGGAATTATTTAAGGAGTTGGGTAGGCTTAGTGTGGAGAAGACTGACAAGTGCCATGATAGCTATCTTTAAATAGAGGTTGGATGGGCATCTTTCAGGAGGGCTGTAGTTATATATTCCTCCATGGCAGAGGTTGGAGTAGATTAGTGTTGTAACCCTTTCAGCATTAACATTCAATGATCTATTAAATAAATACAGTCAACCAAATGGACTACCTGATCCCCCTTGTTTTCTCCTTCTACTTCATGAATTGTTCCTGTAGAAGCACTATCCATTGCTGTAACTTGTACAATCTCTCTGCAATGCCAGAAATACAGCTTAATGGTGTAACATTAGAAAATGTTGACCATTTCCACTACCTTGGCAGCCACCTCTCCACAAATGTCAACATTGACACTGAAATGTAACACTGTCTGAACTCTGCGAGTGCAGCATTTTTCTGAATGAAGCAGAGTGTTTGAGGACTTGGACATCCGTAGGAAGACCAAGGTGCTTGTTTATAAAGCTATTGTCCTCCTAACCCTGCTATATGCCTGCGAAACGTGGACTGTCTACAGACATTACACTCAACTCCTGGAATGATTCCATCAGTGTTGCCTTCAAAAAATCCCGAAAATCTCTTGGGAAGTTAGGCAGCCAAATGTCAGAATGCTGGAAGAAGCAAAGACCACCAGCATGAAAATGATACTGGACTGACCACATTGTCTGAATGCCCAATCACCATCTCCCAAAGCAATTACTATATTCTCAACTCAATAATGGAAAATGAAATGTTGGTGGACAGGAAAAGAGATTTTAAAATGGGCTCAAAGCCAACCTTAAAAACTGTGGCATAGATACTGAGAACTGGGAATCCCTGGCCCTTGAGCGCTCTAACTGGAGGTTAACTGTGAGCAGCAGTGCTGCAGAATTCGAAGAGGCGGGAATGGAGGGCGAAAGGGAGAAATGTGCCAAGAGGAAGGCACATCAAGCCAACCTTGATTGGGACAGCCTTCCACCTGGAAACTGATGTTCTCACTGCGGATCAAGAATAGGGCTCCACAGCCACCTACGAACACACTGCCAAGACCCTACACTTGGAGGACCATCATCCTCGGGCTACGAGGAATTGCCTAAGTAAGTAAGTAAGTAAGTAAGTAGGTACTTGTACAACATGAAAAATGTTGGCAGTGCTGAAAGAAATCATTACATTACAAATAGAATTCAAAAGGGGAACCTACAACAACAAGTTACAGTGTGGAGTGTTTCTGTACAGGGCTCCAGGCATGCTCTCTTCCAGGTTACTCCATTTCACCTCCCTTCCTAGCTTCAGATTCCCTCTGCAACCAGCATCATGGGACTTCCTTCATGATGGAACCAAGGCAACAAGCATTTGCTGGCATCCGCTTAGCATCTAACAACCTCATGGCTCCATACCATGCCCTAACTTGGCAGCAAGAGAATTTCAGTGCAAGATTTCATGCAAAACAGAGATTCTGAGATAGCAATGAGTCTGGCTCACTCTGTTAAAATAAACAGAATTATTCAGTTAGACTCAGTCTTATAGGTTCACCTGGAACTGTATGTTCTTTCTGCTTATGCCACCTATTAGCCACTGTATTCTCGGCAAATTGGGTATGAAAAATTAATTACCTCCTTTGTTCTTTCCACAGAAACTAAACCGTGGGCGATCCCGCTCACAAATTGTAGTGGAGTAAACTGGGACTTGCTTCCCATTAATATCGAGACTTACAACTGCAGACAGTTCCCTGATGGGATACCCTGTAGTGTAGACATAATATGAATCTAATGAGACACATGGATAACAAGGCATGATCACAATGCTCATTTTTCTTTGAATAGAATGTGAAACCCACTCTCTTTACATAACTTGCTTTATTGCCACTACTTATTCCTAAATACAATGAATAGTAGCATCCTGTGCCCCATCAATTTAGGTGACAATCTCATACATTTGGATTAAGTTACATCTAAATATCCACAGTACTCTGTGCCACAAGACATTTAAAATAAAGAGATGGGGCTTAGTCTGTGCAGACTGGTGAATAAAATGGATTGAATTCAGCAAACCTAAACAACCCAAATTAATTTCAAAATATACAGTGGCCCTGGAGTAGAAGGTTTGGAGCAGGACATAAGGGGAACTCAGATGACTCAAGAGAGGTGGCCTGGTTTCCTCTGCTCATGATTCAATGGAGCTTACTTGATCCCAATAGGGTCTTGACAAGAAGGCTTGTGATTAGTTTACTGCCACAGAACTCCTTGTCAATCCAGTGTGATTGACTTTCTAAAGTTCTCCTCACATTCCAAGGTATAGCTAGGGGGTCGTTATAGTTAAGTGTTCATTAAGGTCACTGGAAGTCAGGACCAAGGACAGCAAACCTCACACTTAGACCAAGTTGCTCCAACAATCATTTGACCTTGACACATGCTTTTACATCAGGATGGGAAACTGTGCCCCTCCAGATGTGCCTGGATTGCAGCTCCCATAATTTACTTAAACTGATGGGACTGATAAAGATTTCAGACCTAGCATATTGTGTGTGTGTGGGGGGGGGGGGGGGGTATCCTTCATCTTGGTGTTCTTTCCAGAATAGGGGAGATTCCCATCACAATTACAACTGGATTGACAAATTGGATTGGGTTTCATTTCATTTCTGACAGAGGTCTGTGGCCACTCATTTAGCACACAGTCTTAGCAATGAAATTGTGATAACATGTGATCTTATGATCGGCATCTTTATTTCAATGTAAATGCTCTTTGCAAGCAATACCACAATTGTTCTGAAACCTGCCTCATTTTGGAAACCTTTTTTCAGAGCTGAGGTACAACTTGGCTTTAATGTGATTTCCCTTCTTTTGTGTTTTTCTTCGAGCAACAGGAAAGCTGTGCAAATTAAATCGATGTTTACCTTCTAGGGACCAAGCACAGAACAAACTATGACAAATGCAGGTGGAGAAAATCATGTGCTGTGAGAAGTAGGCATATTTCATCACTTCAAGTGGTTTCTTTCCCAAATGTGTGCTAAGTTGATTGTATTATTTGACTCACAGAAGACTAGAAGACTTGAAAAGGTTGAGGCAGGTTTAAGGGCTGCCACAGGGAATGTTAGTCAATACTCTGTGCAAATCTCAGAGTTGCTCTGGAGAACTCTTTTCTGATCTCCCTTATGATTACATTTTATTAGGAATACCCCTGGTAGAAATCTTTTAGTTTATTCCTTAATATTAAACAGACCCCCTCAGGTGTCTGGCAGTCCTTTGCAATAATTCAATCAGTGAGCAATGAACATAATGTGTGAACCAGTTACAAACATCCAGCAGAGACAAGCTAACTTGAGATGCAAGTTGGATAACAAATTTTGGATCAAAAGTACCTGTGTAAATCCTATTCCAGAATGAAGTCCAAACTACAAATCTCAGGATTGCATAGTATTGCACCATGGCAGTTAAAGTGGTATCAAACTACATTAATTCTACAGTGTAAATGAGCTCTAATAAACAAAGGTCAGTCAAACCAAGGTAATAAATTCCAGTTCCATTAGTAATAGAAATATATATCTTCTTGAGATCGTGAGACCATTGTCCTGTAGAGGCTACCACCTCCTTTCCTAGGCAGAAAACTTTGTGTTTCTCATTTATAAAGACACTTCTTAGTTCAGGACAGAAAATTATAATATTTTATACTTACTTAAAACAGTTCCGATTCTAATGTTAGTCTTTTGGGGTGCAGTACTGGTACAACTTTCGAAGCTAAAGGCAATATCTTGCCGTGGATCTGTGAAGACAAGCAGAATTAAACCGCATACGTTCAATTTCATTTATATGCAGAGGGGGGTTGCTTCATAAATATTTGGCTTTACGTACCACTCTGCCCAGCAGTGGAAGGTTGGGTTGAAACAAATCTTCCATCCTACATTGCTCTGTATTCAGCCATGCTCTATATTCACTATTGTCCCACAAATGCCTCCCTGTTCCTTAAGAGCCAGCAATGGCATCAAGTGACTGAGCTCTATTATGCTGATCATAAGAGTGTAGCATAATGACATTTCCAGTCCATTCCCACCAATTGGAATCGGGATCTTTGTGACAATTCCTCATCCCACTGAAGATCAGTGGTAGTAGGGGACTAGAAGTGTTAATCTGATGCATCCCAATTGCCAGCAGAACAGACGTCCATCACTTTGATGCAGCTTCTCGCTGTTAAAGTAGGTTTGGGGAGTCAAGTCTGGAGATGTGATGTAATTACATGTTTGTAACTATGTCTGTAATGTAGGATCTCAGACAGTAACAATGAATACACACACACACACATGCTGCCCTCTGTCATAGAATAACGGTATATTTGCCTTACTATTGCAGGAACTTGAACTGAAATGGCACTTATGCAATGCCAATGTGGAAATTTAAACTGGAAAGTACCTTTCTTTTTGGTATGTGGTGAGCTATGGTGGAGTAAGAAGGGTCAAAAACTTCAGGCAGCTTTGTCAACCCATATCTGTGAACCAGTAGCTATTTCCCCATATCTTTTGTAAAGCTAAGAGGTTATAATGTCCCATTCAAGATTAAGCTACTTTATAATTCGTTTTTGTTGTGTGCCTTCAAGCTGTTTCTGACTTATTGCAACTATAAGATGTAGCTTGAGCTTTGCTGACACTCAGAATGTGTGACTTGCCAAAGGATAGCCAATAGGTTTCTTTGGCTGTGCAGAGAATTGAAGCCTGGTCTTTAGAGTTATAGTCCAATACTCATACTACTAAACCAGGCTGGCTCTCAGTCACATTGAAATACTTGAATAATCACAGGTACAGCTCTCATTTTATAGTGTCTACAACAGTGGTTCTCAACCTTCCTATTGCCGCGACCCCTTAATACAGTTCCTCATGTTGTGGTGGCCCCCAATAATAAAATTATTTTTGTTGCTACTTCATAACTATAATAATGCAACTATTATGAATCATCATGTAAATATCTGATATGAAGGATATATTTTCATTCATGGACCAAATTTGGCACAAATACCTGATATGCCCAAATTTGTGGGGTTGGTGGGGTTGGGGGCAGGGATTGATTTTGTAATTTGGGAGTTGTAGTTGTGGGATTTAAAGTTAACCTACAATCAAAGAGCATTCTGAACTCCACCAACAATGGAATTGAACGAAGCTTGGCACACAAAACTCCCACGACCAACAGAAAATACTGAAAGGGTTTGGTGGGCACTGACCTTGAGTTTGGGAGTTGTAGTTCACCTACATCCAGGGAGCACTGTGGACTCAAACAATGATGGATCTGGCCCAAACTTGGCACAAATACTCAGTATGCACAAATGTGAGCATTGGTGGAGTTTGTGGAAAATAGACCTTGGCATTTTGGAGTTGTAGTTGTTGGGATTTATAGTTAACCTACAATCAAAGAGCATTCTGAAGCCCACCAACAATTGAATTGGACCAAACTTCCCACACGGAATCCCCATGACCAACAAGAAATACTGTGTTTTTGATGGTCTTTGGCGACCCCCCTGACACCCCCCTTGCAACCCCCACAGGGATCCCAACCCCCAGGTTGAGAAATTCTGATTTACAAAGAAGATGAGATGTTATGGGTGAGAATATGACTTTCTCTCTTTCACAGCCACTGTATGGATTACATTTGATCTCAGAAGGAAAAGTGAAGTGAGATAGGGCAAGATATTATTGTCCCTGCTAGTTAAAAGGAAAGGAAAGAAAGCCAGGGTGTTATCATGGTTTGAGTGTTGGGCAATGGCTCTGGAGAGCAGGCATTGAATTTCTATTCAGCCATGGAAACCCACTGAGTGGCCTTGGACACGTCACTGCTCTCAACCTCAGAGGAAAGCAAAAGGAAGCCCCATCTGTACAAATCTTGCCAATTAAAACTCATAATAGTTACCATAAGCTGTAAATTACTTGAAGACACACACCAATGACAACAACAATAAAAAGCCTTGTTTTAGATGCCCTTGCCTTCTCTACATGAGTGCTGGTGAGAACTCAAAGAAATCTTTAGCCTGCCTGCATTTTCTTCACTTTCATTATAGTGTTAGGCACTATGTGGAAGGGAATTACCAAGCAGTAACTTTAGTGGAAGGGAGTTTTGGGCTGAAATTTCCTTTATTCTCCACGTATAGGCAGATAAAAGACAGTGTTTCTCAGTTTTCATCACCTGGCTACATGCGTTCTCCTTTGTACTTGGCAGGGAAAAACGTGGATGCTGTTGTGATGACCCATATATTTATTTCAAACACACACATTCGTTAGCAGTGATAAAAATATTTAGGAATGGAAACTTATTTGATGGTTTTGCCAGGTTTATTTAAAATAAAAAATCTGACTGTTACGAGTATTTTGTAATTCACTTTTCACAAAGTATTGCAAGACAATTTCCCTACACTGAGAAGAACCACACCAATTTTGACTTCTCTTTTATGAGTTCCCCTTTCACCTGTTCAACGGTTCCTGGGTAACAGCAATTTCATTTTTGCACAGGAATGTTTCACATCCTTTCATTTTTCATGCCTTCTACAGAAAAGGTCAGAAAAAATGGCACGTTCTGTTCTTTAAGTGTCTTGTGTATTGCATGTGTCAGATATCTGAGAAGAGGAGACGTGAAGACTGAGATGTGACATGATAGCAATCTTTAAATATCTAAAGAGATGTCTTGTAGAAGACAGAGAAGGTTATTTTCGGCTGCTCCAGAGACTAAAAATGGGTTCAAGTTTCGGCTGGCCTACCATATTTACAGATTCTGCATCCATGCATTCCATTATCCACAGATTGCAAGTATTTTTTTAAATCTCAAAAACAACTCTTTGCCGCTTTATACAAGGGAACATCATTTTACTGCACTTTGTATCTAATGGGACTTGAACATGCACCGATTTTGTATGCACAGGGGTTCAAGAACCAAACCTCAGGGAATGACAAGGGTTCATAGTATAAAAAGGAGCCCCCGGTGACACAATGGGTTAAACAGTGGTTCTCAACTTGTGGGTCCCCAGATGTTTTGGCCTTCAACTCCCAGAAATCCTAACAGCTGGTAAACTGGCTGGGATTTCTGGGAGTTGTAGGCCAAAACACCTGGGGAGCCACAGGTTGAGAACCACTGGGTTAAAACTTTGTGCCAGCAGGACTGATGACCAAAAGGTCAGTGGTTTGAATTTGGGGAGCGGGATGAGCTCCCACTTGTCAGCTCCAGCTTCTCATGTGGGGACATGAGAGAAGCCTCCCACAGGATGGTAAAACATCCGTGCAACCCTGGGCAACATCCTTGCAGACAGCCAATTCTCTCACACCAGAAGCAACTTGCAATTTCGCAAGTTGATCTTGACACGATAAAAATAGTATATATAAAAAAGAGTTTCCACTTGAACATCAGGAAGAACTTTTTTTTTTTTACTGTAACAGCTGTTTAGTAGTGGAAAAGATGCTGTCGAGATTAGATTCTCCTTTGGATGTCTTTCAACAGAGGTTGAATGGGCATCTTGCAGGAGCACTTTAACTGTATATTCTTGAATGAAAGAGGGTTGGAGTAGGTGGACTAGGTAGGTGTGCATTGTCATTCATGTGTTCCTATGTCAAGCAGGAATATATAGAGCAGTGGAAATACTCTATGCTCTGAGTCCACATGTTATGAAATGGAGGAAGGAGCAAATGAGTTATTTCACTATTTGAAACTACAGTGTTCCCTTGTTACTTCACAGTTTCCTTTTCACGGACTCGCTGTTTCGCGGGTTTTTGCCTCCCAGTTTATGAATGGTTGCCATTGCCCAGAGAGGTGTTCTGATTCTGCCTCACCCTCAGAACTCGATATACATATATAGCGTCCCTACTTTGCAGATTTTGACTTTTCGCAGGTGGTCTTGGAACATAACACAAACAATAAGTGAGGGTACACTGTATATTCCTTTTCCAGGTTGGATGCTTAATCCTTTGACACCTGTACAGCAGGTAGCACACATGCTGGTTGGGCATCAAATAACCATTTCTCTCTCTACTTGTTTAGTTTCTAAAACAGTAGGAACCAATGCTGAGGATGTCTTTGGATAATGTTCTTGAGCACAGATCTTGGGAGTGTTGCTTTTTTTGAACCACAAAAAGGGCTTGGAGGATACTAGGTGCTTGGAGGATACTTGGGAAGTCTGATCTGGCCACAGTGGCCCACTGGCTGCCGGTTCAGCTCTTGTCACATCCCGAATAGACTACTGCAACACGCTCTACGTGGGGTTGCCCTTGAAGACTGTTCGGAAACTTCAATTAGTCCAACGAGCGGCAGCCAGATTGCTCACCGGAGCGACATTCAGGGAGCATACCACCCCCCTGTTATGTCAGCTCCACTGGCTGCCGGTTCAGTTCCGAGCACAATTCAAGGTGCTGGTCTTGACCTACAAAACCCTGTACGGTTCCGGTCCAGTGTATCTGTCCGAACGTATCTCCCTCTACGTCCCACCCTGAAATCTAAGATCATCTGGGGAGGCCCTGCTCTCGACCCCACCACTCTCACAAGTGAGGCTGGTGGGGACGAGGAGCAGGGCTTTCTCAGTGGTAGCCCCTCGCCTGTGGAACTCACTCCCGGGGAAAATCAGGGCATCATCATCCCTCCTCTCCTTCAGGAGGAGGGTGAAGACGTGGTTATGGGACCAGGCCTTTGGGCAATCAGGCAATTAAATAAGACAGTCAGGTGAATAAGACCAACAGGATTGATGAAGTGGAATGGAAAACTAGAACTATGAGTTAGCGATCGCTGACCTTGTAAGAGAGGAATTGGGTTTGTATTGGTTTTTATTGATTTTATTGATATAATGCATGAACTAATATGATGTAATTGTGTAATTGTCTAATTTTGTGTTTTGATTGTTGTGTACTGCAGGCATCGAATCGTGCCTTGCTTCTGTAAGCCGCCCTGAGTCCCCTTCGGGGTGAGAAGGGCGGGGTAAAAGAACCCCAAATAAATAAATAAAATAAATAAAATAGGGGCTGCAGTCTAGAAACGTAATTTTTCAAATCATTGGTTGAACATGTGTACCATTCCAGTTTACCCCAATTGTGGGGTCGGCAGTCTGCTGTCATGGCTCCTACTTTTGAAAATGGAATCTGGGATTAAGTAATCTGTGAAACTGCAAAGAAAAATGTCCACAGTTTGAAAAAGAAGCCCAGATTGCTGGTCTTCTCTCTAGCTTTCATTTATTGGACATTTCAACCCTCCTTTCCTTCGTGCTCCACAAATGCATGCTGCAAATGCACAGACCTTGAAATCATACGTGGGATCAAAGTGTTTACACTTCTTTCCCAGGACGAAAGGACACTGAACCTCAATTTTTCACTTCCCTGACAGTCATTTGAAAACAGCTGGTGGTGTTGAACTTCTGCCACCTATTTTCTTCAACCTAGTTTGTTATTGCAAAATCAAATTAACTTTCATCCCTTTTCACTATTTTCAGCCAACAGTATAACACATAATTTTGTCAAATGGAGAATGTCTTATGCAAGAAGCTGACACAGCTCCCTCAGGCATACTTCGAATCATAGAATAATAGAGATCATAATCCAGCCCCCTGCCATGCAGGAAAAACACAATCAAAGCACTCCAACAGATGGCCATCCAGACTGTAATAGATCCTTCAAACCACTGCACCATGTTAGCTCTCTTGGGCAATGAATGACAGCTAATGGTGAATTGCATTTTACCAAAGAGCTGGGTTTACTACGTGGGGGGGGGGGGGGGGATCAGACATGACATGTCACTTATTTCACTAACCTCCAATCTCCTAACCTCTAATAAAAAAAATCTCCTAACTTCATTTAAAAATGCATGTGAGCATTTTTAAAAGAACCACAAACAATATTATGGCCACAATTTTGCTGCTTCTGAGTTATTTAAACCCCAAAACTACTGGACGCCTTTGGAAGTGCTGCTTATATTTTTAGGCTGAAGAAAAGTTTTATTTTGAAGCCAGGGAATATTTGGCATCAGAGTAGCAATTAGGGTTGTATATGGAAGATGTACTGAGAGTAAAGTAAAGGTAAAAGTTTCCCCTGATATAACGTTTAGTCATGTCCGACTCTGGAAGGTGGCGTTCATCTCCATTTCTAAGCCAAAGAACTGATGTTGTCTGTAGATACCTCCAAGGTCATATAGCCAGCATGACTGCATGGAGCACTGTTACCTTTCCACAGAAGCTGTACCTATTGATCTACTCACATTTGCATGTTTTCAATCTGCTAGATTGGCAGAAGCTCAGGATTTGAACTGCTGACCTTTCAGTCAGCAAGTTCAGCAGTTCAGCAGTTTAACCCACTGTGCCACCAATGAGTAGGTTACTGTAATTTACCATCATGGATAATTTAAACTGTAGAATTAATGCAGTTTAACATTACTTTAACTGCCATGGCTCAGTGCTATGGAAGCATAGGGCTTGTAGCTTTAGCTTTTCCCACCAAAGAGTGCTGGTGCCTCCTCAAACTACAAAACCCAGGATTCCATAGCACTGAGCATGGCAATTAATGTAGTGTCAAACTCCATCAATTCTACAGTGTAGATGCACTCTCTGCCTTGTGTGCATGCTTGGTCTTCTGTCCAGATGTTCCCTCTTGATAGGCAGCTTCAAGACCCCTGTTTACCTTTTGCTTTAAACTCAAATTGGACAAATTTACTGTGACAAAACTTTCAAATAGGGGACTGTTTCCTGTAAAGCAGAACACATGGTTATTCTAGCTAATAGTACTCAAAAATATCTAATTGTTGTGAGATGGCATTGTATATGAGCATGGCTCTTGAGACCAAATTTTGCATTGCTGCTCAGCAATGGAAACTCACTAGGAAGTCACTCTCTCAGCCTCAAAGGAAGGCAAAGAGAAACTCCCTCTAAAACATCTTGCTAAGAAAATCCTATGATAGGTTTGCCTTAGCGCAATGGTTTCCAGACTTTTTCAGTTACAGAGCCCTCTTTGAAGCAGAAGTTTCTCGTGTAGCTCCAATAAATGTGTAGTGTTTAGTTCTATCTGACTATGTCCTCTGAGACATATTACACATGATAAGTTTACGGAAGTATGAATAATAAGGTATATATATTAATAAAGAAAGCAATAGTTAAAAAAAGAACAATGAGCCCTTACCCCGGCCTGGGGAGCAGGAGGGGGAGGGGGAGGAAGAGGAATAGTAGAATTATAGAATATAGAATCATAGAGTTGGAAGAGACCACGTGGGCCATCAAGTTCAACCCACTGCCAAAAGGCAGGAAAATCACACTCAAAGCATCCATGACAGATGACCATCCAGCCTCTGTTTAAAAGCCTCCAAAAAAGAAGTCTTCACTACACTCTGAGAGTTCCACTGTTGAACAGCTCTCATTGTCAGGAAATTCTTCCTAATGTTCAGGTGGAATCTGTAGTCTGAAGCCATCTTCTGCATCCTAATCTCTAGGGTAGAAGAAAACAAGCAAGCAGCACAGCACTGCCTGACACAGAGCACCAAGGGTTCTGCAGAGCACACTTTGGGAACCCGTGCCTTAGGGTCAACATAAACCAGAATAAACCTGAAGACATACAACAATATTCTGTAGTTGCTTTGCTAATTTGTTAATGTGCCTTTAAGTCAACTCTGACATATGGAGACCCATGATAGGGATTTCTTGGCAAGATTTATTCAAAGGAAGTTGAAAATGTGAGTGGTTCAAAGTCACCCAATGGATTTTCATTGCTGAATGGGAATATGAACTTTGATCTTCCAAAGTCTGAATCAAATACACTGGCTTTCTACTCTTCTACAATCCATCCTTTAAATCTTGCCTTCTCAACCCTTTCAACCCTTCAGCAAGTGACATAAAACAACAGGCAAGACTTCCCCAGATGTCCCAAACAGTGAAGGTTCTGTTGTTCCCATGAATTATGAGGCAGAGAAAAGACCCGGCCACCATTTTTGGAACCGCTAATGAAAACCTGATTTATGAGAATGGTTCCATTTGTCCTCCTTTAATTCCATCTTTATGTCCATGCACATTTTGGCTCAATAATCCTGGACAGTTAGTGGATAGTTTTCTAACAGATGATTGCCCTGACTTATTTTTTGTCATAGCAGAATCCAACAGATTAATAGCATGGGTTTCCAGACATTGATCTGATTAGATTCATTCAGTTTCTTTACCGGGGTGGGATGGGGTGGGAAGAGAGAGGGAATGCACCCAATTCTCTATAGAGAACATAAATACTTCTGGCCTCTCCATACTATACTTCTGGGAGCAGTCAACAATGGCAAGGCGGTGAATTATTTCAGTTCACTTCCTGGCCTCCTGGCATCATGCTAAAATAGCAGAGGAGAAAGGGAACTGACAGCAAGCACGCCAAAGAAAGATCCTTAGCAGTTACATAGTGTTTCCCACCTTCAACGCCTTTTAATTAATCCTTATAGCCTGGGTGAGAAAATTATTATGGAACAAAATTTCCGTTTTGAAGTTGATGTGTTATCTCAGCACCTCCTTAGGAAGTATGCTGCTCTAAACCACTGTTCACAGTCTCAATGCTGAAACACATTTGTTTTTTTCACTCTAACATCTTAGGAGCCCCCAGTGACGCAGTGGGTTAAAGCACTGAGCTGCTGAACTTGCTGACCGAAAGGTCGCAGGTTCGAATCTGGGGAGCGGCGTGAGTTCCTGCTGTTAGCCCCAACTTCTACCAACCTAGCAGTTCGAAAACATTCAAATGTGAGTAGATCAATAGATACTGCTCCGGCGGAAAGGTAACAGCACTCCATGAAGTCATGCTGGCCACAGGCCCTTGGAGGTGTCTAGGGACAACGCTGGCTCTTAGACATGGAGATGAGCACAAACCCCCAGAGTCGGACATGACTGGTCTTAATGTCAGGGGAAAACTTTTACCTTTACCTTAACATCTTATTTACTTATATGATGGTGCATAGTTATAGAAATTACACTTTAAAAAAATCACATTGGAAAGCAGGTGCATATATTATCCTTCCAAAATCAACTTTTCCTGTACATGAGGATCATTATAGGAAGTCTTTTTCAAACGTTTCTGTTATAACACTGCTTTTTAAGCTACCTCCCAAAGTTTTACCTCCCAAAGTGCCAGAAACTATTACTACATTTGTGCCCATTGGCTATAATAGTTTCTTTCAAGCTTTCCAGGAAATTTGGCATGGCATGGACAAGCAGGGAATGGCTTGTGGATGAGCACCAGTCCATCAATGTCACCATTTTGAGCAGGACTGTTTTGAGGACAAATATACAAGGGTTATCTGGAAAGTAAGCTTATTATTTATTTATTTATTTATTTATTTATTTGACTTGTATACCGCTACTCCCAATTTGGCTCGGAGCGGTTTACAGCAGTAGATTAAAACATTACAATTAACTTTAAAATACAATAAAAACAAGAACAGACATAGTCCCGAGTTATTCACCCATCAAAAGCTTGTTGGAAGAGAAAGGTCTCAGATAGATCGGGTTTCAACTGGCAAGGCATTCCATAAATAAGGGGCTACAATTGAGAAGGCTCTCTGCCTAGTAGAGGACAGATGATAAGTCCGGATGTTGGGGACTACAAGCAAATTTTGGTCTTCAGACCGAAGTAATTTCTGGGATTGTCTGCACATGGGGCACTGGAGCTGACAGAGGGTTGAAGTGGGGAAAAATGTGATTGTGCTGTATCCAATCCCACTGTAATTGTATGTGCCTGCCTACAACAGATACAGTAAACAACAGCAGCCTCCAGAATCCCTTATTTAATAAGTGTGAATAGACATACCTCTCTCATCAGCTATTCCCTAGAATGTTAAGAAAATTTAGATTTATAAATTCAGCCACCAAAATGAAATTCATAAGAAAAGTGGAGGCTGGTGAGAGAAAAGGTAATCCCCGGGTGCATTTTTGATGAAGCTTTCTACTGGTCTCTGGAGGGCTAGAAATAACTTTCATAACATTTGCAAAGCTTACCTGACTGAGTTATTTCATTTGACATGTGTATATTGTTAAGTATGGAATATAAAGTTTGCTGAAACATATTGAACTGCTTTTTTTTAATGGTGTAAGGACATATCCCTGTTCTTTCCATTTTATTTTTGCCTCTGATAGTAAATTTTCTGTTAGAGATGTAATGCCTAGAAATGTACCTACTTTGTTAAGTGAGATGTACCCAAAAATGGAAGTAATAGTACACATTATGGTCTAAAGAGGGGAAGAGCATTGAGCCCAGAGGCTGTAATTGCACTTCTAGTTCTCCTCTTCCACTTCCTCTTGGGGAAAGAAACATCTGCCTCTGATTGCCTCAGTTGATGTGCCGTTTTGCTATTTCAGGCACTCAGCTTGTGGAGCGTTTCCTCTCCAGCAGACAAGTACATGAAATGAAAGGGTGCTTAGTAAAAGCTTGCACTTTGCACGTAGAAGATTCCTATTATATCTCTAGGGAAAATTATTAGGAAGCTGGTGATATAAAAGATCTGCTCCAGGATATGCAGTTGGAGATTCAGTTGAGTAAACAACACTGGACACAGGAAAGCCTATCTTTCTAGACCTACTTTTGGGGGCCTACATCTTGCAGTGGCCATGCTGGTTGGAGGATTCTAAGCACCGTAGTCTAAAAAAAAAATCAAAACAATCCTGCAGACATAAACAATGACTCCACCAGATGCAGTGTGTTACTAGTAAAAAAAAATAACATCATCAGAATGGTTTTGCTTCTCACTGGAGAAAAAAACAACAACAAATTCACTCCAAATTCACAATATCCTTGGCTTAAAAATAAATAAATAACACATTGACTTACAGCGATAGCCCTGCCATAGCTGTTACTGTAAAGTGTGCAAGTCATCACAATCATTGTCATTAATACACACTTTTTCTTTCCTATTTTTGCTTTTTGAAAGTCAGCTTTGGAATGTGTTGTCAAAGGCTTTCATGGCCGGAATCACTGGGTTGCTGTGAGTTTTCTGGGCTGCATGGACATTTTCCAAAGCATTCTCTCCTGACCTTTCGCCCACATCTATGGCAGGCATCCTCAGAGGTTGTGAGGTTTGTTGGAGACCAGATAAGTGGGGTTTATATATCTGTGGAATGTTCAAGGTGGGAGAAAGAACTTGTGTCTGAGGCAAGTGTGATCACCTTGATTTGCATTGAATAGCCTTTCAGCTTCAAAGCTTGGTTGCTTCCTGCCTTTCTTGGGAGGTGATTAGCTGGCCCTGATTGTTCTTGTCTGGAATTCCCCTGTTTTGAGTGTTGTTTTTTTTATTTATTCTCCTGATTTTAGAGGTTTTTTAAAAAAATACTGGTAGGCTGATTTTATTCATTTTCATGGTCTCCTCCTTTTTGTTGAATTTCAATGGCTTCACTGTGTAGCCTGACATGGTGGTTGTTAGAGTGGTCCAGCATTTCTGCATTCTCACATAATATGCTGTGTCCAGGTTGGTTCATCAGGTGTTCTGCTATGGCTGACTTCTTTGGTTGAAGTAGTCTCCCGTGCTTTCCATGTTCCTTTATTCGTGTGTGGGCATGGCTGCATTTGGTGATCCCTATGTAGACTTGTACACAACTGCATGGTATACAGTAGACTCCTACAGAGGTGAAAGGCTCCTTCTTGTCTTTTGCTGAACGAAGCATTTGTGGATTTTCTTAGTGGGTCTGTAGATAGTTTGTAGGTTGTGTTTCTTCATCAGCTTCCCTATCCGCTCAGTGGTTCCCTTGATGTATGGTAAGAAGACTTTTTCTCAAGGCCAGCTAATCGCTTCCAAACAAAGAATTCCCCCAGGCAGGAAGCAGCCAAGCTTTTAAGCTGCAAGGCTATTCAATGCTAATCAATGTGATCAATTACAACATTCACACTTGCTTCAAACAGACAACAGTTCTTTCTCCCACCCTGGACATTCCACAGATATATAAACCCCACTTGCCTAGTCTCCAATAAACCTCACAACCTCTGAGGATGCTTGCCATAGACGTGAGTGAAAAGTCAGGACAGAATCCTTCTGGAACATGGCCATACAGCCCAGAAAAGTCACAGCAAACCAGCTTTGGAATAGTTCTGGCTGAGAACATACATAGACACATACAAATACATTTGCATAGGCACCCTTGAACTTACTTAGTTCAAAAGCATATAGCCTTAAGACACATGAGTGAGTGCAAGGAGCCTGTGTTTGTTCCCACAGAAAAGAGGGCTACTGGATCCAAACAACAAGCCCTAGTTGATACCAGCCCATGCAGCGTGGCCACATACTATACATCGTCTTGAAGCCCTTCACAGAGAGGACTACAAAACAGTGCACATGGGCCCTGTAAGCCCATGTCATCCTGTGTATGTCAGGGTTTGGAGTGTTTTATAAGTCGCTCTGAAGTGACACAACTTGATTTGTGTTTCAGGTGATCTGTAAAACCATCTGGTGTCTCGTCTGTCTTTATTACTGATTCACCTTAAGCATGCATTGGGGAACTATTTTCATACCTTGAAGCTTATGGGTATTTTTCTTTCTGCTGCCATGGTGTCGATTTCTGGAAATAGTGCCAGGTCATGCTTCATGTCAAATGACAGAGTTTAATCTAAGCCCACAACCTCTGGGAAAGACAAATCTGAAATACACTGGCTTTTGAGTTTGTTTTTTCGTGATGTGTGTCGCCATGGTGGATGAGCTTGGATTTAATCAGTCACAGATATCTTGGAAGAGGAATGGTGACTTGACTCCAACTGTGTCAGGAGAGAAAAAGTGGAGGTCCAGTGACACCCTCACCACTATTTAAAGCATAGGGCAACCTCCAGAGATAGGAGCAATCTTTCCCAAGTATGAACTTTTTTTTAAAAAAAAAGAAACAATAGTTGTGATTCTAATTTTATATTATAACCAGTCAAAATCCATATCTTTTCAAACATATTTTCTAAGAGTAATTTCTCTCCAGAAACTCTTGGTAGAAATT
The DNA here is from genome assembly GCF_037176765.1 of Anolis sagrei. NCBI lineage: Eukaryota > Metazoa > Chordata > Lepidosauria > Squamata > Anolidae > Anolis > Anolis sagrei. Next base: position 85,518,747 of record NC_090024.1, read on the forward strand.
GCAGGTGAGAATCAGTGGAATATAATCAGAACCTGGACAAATGGGGTAACCTCATTAAAAGTTTGGACTAAAACATGGGACAGATTGTCTTGATAACATGGAATCTACTATCCATTGCTTCTGTCTGTCATATTATATTGGAACACCCAACTTGGTATTAGCAATGGTTTGTTATCACTCTGCTTTCCAGAACAAACAATATCCTATTCGATAGCAACAACACTGGATTTCTGATATCATAAACTCATATTTACAGCTGTAAAGTTGTGTTTCTTAGGTACTGCCTGTTCTTGATAGTCCTGTGTCCAGGAGAGTACGGCAGACATTTCCCAGTACTCCAATCTGCCAGACCCAAGAAACCCATAAGTTGGGGACATTGCCAGTCTGACGATCGTTTAATTGCGTAGCGTTATCAGAAATAACAGTGACCATGGAGCCCTGTTATCATAGCTACATCTGACATTGTGAGATCTCGGTCACAGTATGCTAAAACTCTAGAATGTACCTAAACAATAGCAAAGAAGGAGGGATACACACGTACTTATTGGGAAAGGATATTCCAAAGTTGTTGCATCCCGCGACCTTATTATTTCTAGAGTAGTGATTCTCAACCTTCCTATTGCTGTGACCCCTTAATACATTTCCTCATGTTGTGATGACTCCCAACCATAAAATTATTTTCGTGGCTACTTCATAACTAATTTTGCTACTGTTATGAATTGTAATGTAAATAACTGATATGCAGGATGTATTTTCATTCACTGAACCAAATTTAGCACAATTACTTGATATGCCCAAATTTGAATACTGGTGGGGTTGGGTGGGGGTTGTAGTTGCTGGGGTTTATAGTTCACCTACAATCAAAGAGCATTCTGAACTCCACCAACAAAGGAATTGAACCAAACCTGGCACACAAAACTCCCATGACCAACAGAAAATACTGGAAGGATTTGGTGGGCACTGACCTTGAGTTTTGGAGTTGTAGTTTACCTACATCCAGAGAGCACTGTGGACTTAAACAATGATAGATCTGAACCAAACCTGGTTCAGATCTATCAATATGCCCAAATGTGAACACTAGTGGAGTTTGTAGAAAATAGGCTTTGACATTTGGGAGTTGTAGTTGCTGGGGTTTATAGTTCACCTACAATCAAAGAGCATTCTGAATTGGGCCAAACTTCCCACACAGAACTCCCATGCCTTGAAGAGAATTGCTGGCACAAGCCTTGCTCCACCCTCACACGTTCTACCTCGCCTACACATGCACAGCACGCTATGATGCTCCAAGCATGCCTGCTCGCCCCTCCCCTTGTGGAGTCTCAGAAACAGTCCTCCCCTTGGCTGAGAGGCTGGCCAATCACAGAGGAGGAGGGCTTTTGGTGGAAGGATTCACCGTCTGTTTCCAAAAAGGAAGAGGACAGGTGGACAGATCTTCAGCCTTCTCTGCCAAAGGGGGTCCTAAGACCATCAAAATATATGTTTTCTGGTGGACTTTGGTGACACTTCTAAAACCCTCTTGCTACTCCCCCCCTCGAGGAGTCCCCCCCAGGTTGAGAAACACTGGCCTAGAGACTGGTTGTAAAACTCTGATAGGCATGCTCAATATTTCATATATCCAGGAGAAAGGACAGAAAATAGTACAGATGGGGGGAAAGACTGACAACCTAGAAGGATGCTGTTGATCATGATAGGCAGAAGTGGGTTATAATGGAGCCAGATGCTAACTCCTCACTTGGAGATGTCACAAGAACCAACTTTGACATCAATGCTCAGAAAACCTGTTTATTAATGTAAGTGTTCATCATCTATTGAGACTATGCTTGTTCTCCAATGTTTCAGTTTTCTATTTTTTTAAATGTCAATTCTGAAAAAAAAAATTAAAATCAGGGTTTTCAAGTCTTCAGAGTTGGGCAGGTAAGCTGTGAGTGGAAAGGAGGCTTTGTTGTCCCCTAGGAAACATTGCAGGACTGCCATGTGCATCCTGAATTTTTTTTTTATTTTTTTTCTGCCCCAGGATGCCAACAACACCCCTAGAGATGTGGGCAAATGGTTCTGCTAGGATTTTTGGCCTTACAAGATATTGCATATCCAAGAAAAGCCTTTTATTCTCAACAGAAAGAGGCCAGGAAAACAATTTCTACATCACTTCTTATTGAAAAGAGGATATCTCCTAAGCCTAAAATGACCCATTGCCTCTAATTTGTGGGTCCCCAGGTGTTTTGGCCTACAACTCCCAGAAATCCCAGCCAGTTTACCAGCTGTTAGGATTTCTGGGAGTTGAAGGCCAAAACATTTGGGGACCCACAGGTTGAGAACCACTGCAAGTGTGGTAAAATTGCTTCTGCATTTGGTGGCATCTCCCCCTCTCCCATTTTTCCAGGTCTTTTGGAAGCAGTCCTGAAGGGATTTGATTGATCGTATCCCACTCAGATATTTATTTGGCTTAGAGTTAATTTTACAAGCAGGGAGAACAAGACATTGAAAGCAAATTACTACTTAATACAAGAGGAAAAACAAGCCAGCCAACTTTAAATTCCATTTTCTTCATGAAAGTTCATTTTCTCTCCTAGGGATCAACTGCTAAAAGATTTCAATTCCAAATATTTATTTATTCGTCAAGTCTCCACTAGTTTTAGCTGCACGGCTTTGTAAAGCTGTGAGACTTGAGCCTTCAGCGGAGGGGGTGGAATAATGCCCAACAGGAGCTTTTGTGCTGGTTGAACTGCAAAAACAAACACCCGGGTTTTCCTTTGCCATTGATCCCCTTTTGCGCGTCACGTGCCTTTTATGAATGAGATGTCTCTGAAGCTAATTCTCTTTGTCCCTGCAATAAAGCGCATCAGGACCACAGCGGAGGCACAAGGCCAAACAGAGCTGAGGAGTTGAAAAGGAAGTGCTACCAAGCAGAGTCTTTTTTTCATTCACTTCAGAGCTGGTGGCTTTTTCTTTTCTAGCAGATTGGAAGATCACACAAACTCACAGTCCCTGGGAAATGCCACCACTGTGTGTTTTCACTGCATGGCTGAGAAAGGAGACAATTTTAGTGGCATGCACCATTCTGAGTGGCAAATACGAACTTGTGTTGGCCTAAGTGAGATGGGGAGTTATAGACAAAAATATCCGATTTTGCACTTGTGGGGGTCAAGAAGGGAGAAGAGGTCAGCTTCTTTACCTTCCAGCCTTTTTTTATTACAGCTGTTTCAGGGGAGAATAGTGATTTTTGTTTCTTTAGATACAGTCATCACTCCACTGAGGGCCCTTCCACGCAGGCCTATATCCCAGGGCGGATCCGGACAGGCCTTTATCCCAGGAGAAAAACTGTGGATTTTCCTGGGGGTGTGTTCACCTCCCCCCCCCCCCGAAAATGCACGCTTTCTGGGGTGGATGTTCAGGCGTTCTCCTGGGACTAACCCAGGAGAATGTCTGGAGGCCCTACACCCCTCCCCCAAAGCCCCCTGACCCCTAAGAAAAGTAATGAAAACTTACCCAGCTTCCATTACAGGCTTCAATCAGTTCTCCCGGCATGTAGAAATGATACACCAGGAGAGTGGGGGGAGGGAGTTATCCCCCCATTCTCCTGGCACGTCTTTTCTATGCGCCAGGAGAGCTGCTCGAAGCCAGTAATGGAGGCTGGGTAAGTTTTCATTACTTTTCTAAGGGGTTTGGGTGCTTTGTGGGAGGGGGGTGGGTATTCCCACAGTTTTCCCACAGCTTATTTAGCCTGGTAAACTGTGGGAATGGTGTCTGGACTGTAGAAGACACGGAATAAATCCACTATTTAATTAAATCACTATAAACCAGCGAATTAATTTGGGATTGTCCAGAATGTTGTCTGGACAGCCCCTCCTTTATTGCAGGAGTTACCACAATAAAAGTACTGTCTGTATGGGCCCCCAGAATATAAAGGCAGAAAATCCCACATTATCTGAGTGTGGACTCAGATAACCCAGTTCCAAGCCGATATTGTGGGATTTTCTGCCTTGATATTTTGATATATAGGCTGTGTGGAAGGGCCTTGATAGAACACATCTCTGGAAATATTTAGGAATTTCCATCACAATTCTATTGTCTACTTCCACTGGAAGCTGACCATAGAATTGCAGTGGAGGGCCTAATGATTCTTATGGGGGTGTTCTCTCTTTAGGGGCCCTTCTACACAGACACAAGACAGTCTATGTATGACATTATACATAGACTGTCTTGTGTTTGTGCTGATACCCTACAAGTACTCTGGGATATTGTATAGCCCTTCTACACAGCCCAATATCCCAGAATATCAAGGCAGAAAATTCCACAATATCTGAGTTCACACTCAGATAATGTGGAATTTTCTGCCTTGATATTCTAGGGTATAGGGCTGTGTGGAAGGGCCCTAAATCTCCAGGTCCTCTAGTATGACTAGAAGATGTTGACCACTGAGGGCCCTTCCACGCAGCTCTATATCCCAGTATACCAAGGCAGAAAAGCCCACAATATCTGAGTGTGGATTCAAATAGCCGATATTGTGGGATTTTCTGCCATGATATTCTGGGATATAGGGCTATGAAGAAGGGCCCAGAGTCATTCTGGATGCCCTAGAGCAGAGCTTTCCAGACATTTCATGTTGATGACTCACTTTTTAGAAATGCATCATTTTGTAGCAGTCATTCACTTTTACTAGCAAACCAGAGCTTAAATCAACACCATATAAATTGTAATAATGCAATGTATGGAGACACAATATATCTCATGAAAACCTTTCATGTATATATTTAAAAATATATGATTTGTAAAATAATAACATACATTTCAAAGATTTTTTGTCATTTCGCATTATATGTATGTGACACACCTACACACTGCTGCCAACACTCTGTGAAGGGGCGAATGTACATGTGGGCAAATCATGGCTTTCTTGAATGTCATTAGGCTGCATCTCTGATCTGTTCTAGTCAGCATAGCCAAAAATAAGGGATGCTGGGTGATGAGGCTCAATAACATCTGGAAGCTTGGAGGATGAGACAGTTTAGACTTGTCTCAAACTTGTGGTTCTCCAGGTGTTTGGGATCTCAACTTCCAAAATCCCTAGCTAGCTTGTCTGATGTTTAGCAATTCTGGGAGCTGAAGTCCAAAACTTCTGGACAGCCACAGGTTTGACACCACTGGTTTATAATCATCAACATTAAAAAGAAATACACTACAATCTCCATATTCATGGGAATAGTACCTATGCTACACTGAAAAAAGATGGTTTTTTGATAGTTCTCTTTTAGCTGTTAATCTTTGCTCTCAATCATTAATCTTGTTTGCGTAATAGCCTTGTAGCCTTCAAAGAGTGTAATAGAAATATTTTTGCCCAATCTAGTGGTGATTTCTAGACAGAGCTAAGAAAAAAAAATCATCTTTTTTGGACTATATCTTCCAGAATCTTCCCATGCAGGATGGAGAAGTCTAGAGGTTGAGGTCCAAACAGTTACCTTTATGAGCACTGGGCAAAGGGATTCTGACGCACCCAGGAATATCCTGTATTCAAAATAGTGTGTTTTATTTACACAGAGAGAGCCAATTTTGAAACAAAGACATTGATAGATGTAGGTCAGGTCCCTGCACTGAAAATGTGCATAGAAGAGACCCATAAGCACTTATTGATTCCAGATACAGATGTAATGCAGGAGGGGAAGGGGGACTTCTCCAACAGCACCTAATACACCTTTTTAATATTGGTCGTGGGGTATATCCACATGCAAAGCTAACAAGTAACCTGCTGCTGATACAAGAACAAGAGAAGTTAAACAGAACCACAGGAGCTCACCACAGCTTTTGTACTTGACTTCCAAATTGTCATTCTTGCAGACTGTGTGTGTTGGCCACTTGCTGGTGCTGGAGGTGGTGTAAATCAGCAGAAAGAGGAGAGGAGAAACTTGAAACACCTTCATGCTGTCTGTTGAGGAGGATCTGTGCAGCTGTTGTGTTTCCTCCTTGTGAGTTGTGTTTGAAGAGGTGGTTTGTCTACTTCCTCATTCCAGTAAGTGCAGCTACTCTGAGCTTCCACAAGTGTTGAATGCACCAGCACAGGACCATTCCCATGCCAAAACAATCTAAAGACATCAGATCCTGTTTAATCTTGGATGCTAAGCAGTGTCAGCTCTGGTTAATTCTTAGATGGGAGATTACAAGCAAATACTTAGTGTTGCAGGCTACATTCAGAACAAGGAAGTGACACCTTCTCTAAATATTCCTTGCCTAAGAAAAACCTAAGGGTGCATCCAGACAGCCCCTTTATTGTGGTAACTCTCACAATAAAGAAGGGGCTGTCCAGATGACATCCTGGACAATCCCGAATTAATTTGCCACAATGCTTCCGGTTCCGGTAATGGTGGAAAGCAACAAGATCTGGAGCGGCGCTTAAGAAGAACCTAAATCCGAGGGAATCCAAGCGCCTTTTCCCCCCCTCACTCCCCCAACCCAAGTAAGGAGATCCGGAGTAATCTGGGGGTCTGAAAGAGGCCCGGGTGATCCGGTGATTCCCAAGAGAAAGGGAGAAAGGGAGGAAGGAAATGGAGAGGGGAATGGAGGTCGAGCGCCGCCATTACATCGCGGCCGGCTCCCTCATCTTTTAAGACTCACCTGCTGTCGGAGCGTGGGACCTGCCTCACCAGGGTCGGCTGACATCTAGACCGGTGCTGCCAGCGTTCCCGGGGGGAGAGGCAGGCTCGAGCTGCATTGCCATCCTCGCGGCCATCACCATCGTAGCCGCCGCTGCTATCGCTGTGGGCCCGCTCCCCCTCCATTCGCAGCCTCCTGAGCCCTCTGCGCGGCATCCCCGAGCGGAGTGGAGGGGCTGGAGGGGCTGCCGGCGGCGCTCCCAGCTGCGCTTTCTGGCGCCGTGACGGCGATTGCAACGCTGATTGCCGGCCCGGCTTACATCGGCGGCCGCCTTTCCATCGGCGGCGCTCCTTAGCCGAGCCCTGCGGCGCTCCCAGCGGCCCTGCCTTCCTCTGCAGCCGCCCTCTCCAGCAGCGGCAAATCTTCCCGACGGCGCTCCTTGGAGCATCCGGCGACGCCCGTCCATCAGCAGCCGCCCTCATTCCACCGGCGGCACCTCCGGCCCTCGCTTCTTGGCGCTCTCAGCGACGCCATTCAACAACCGCCCTCCTCCACCCACCCAGAACAACTAGGACCGGCCATCCAACATTGTGGGACCCTTTTTATTATACCCACAGTCATCCGGAATAACATCATTAATTCCATCAGAGTGGGCCTAAGTAACAACCAGAAGGCCTACACCATAGAAGTTCAGCGTTCAGCTGCTTGCTATTTAGAACTCATAGCAACACAAACTCTGTTATTCTTTGCAACACTGCCCTCTCTGGCAGGAGGTGCAATAACAGCATTCCACATTGCTGCTAAAACAGTCTCCTCGGAATCACCGCCCGCAATTCCCACCAAGCTCCACCAGCTTCACTTGAACGGTCAGGAAGAACTGAGGACCAGGCCAAGGGGTGCCGGTTCGTTGTCCACGGGCCCCAGGAACTTGGTCCTGTGTTTCAAACTGCCCGTCCTAGCAGAATGACATTGGGAACCTCTTGTGGGCTCTGACTCTGGGTTTTTGGACTACCAAGCACTTTAGTCCAGCAATTAAGACTCTATGGTATTATTAGATCTTGAGCTATAGAAAACATCCAGCACTTTAATATAGCACTTTAATCCTGCACTTTAGCCCACCTGGTCTTGCCAGAAGTTACCAACTGGTCCCGAACCACTAAATTTGCTGTTGGCACTATAGCACTTTGGACAGACTTGAGTCTCTAGTTTAACCCTAGATTTAGATTGTGTACCTCCTAGATTTAGATTATGTACTTCCAGCAATTGTATTGATGTCATCACTCTTGCCACTTTTGTTACTGCTGATATTCCCCCGCTAGCAATGCACAATTGCACTTTATGACCCTCAGCACGCTGGAAGGAGTAGGAAGTAATGAGGGGGGGGGGATTCTCAGGGTCTAGAGATATATAACCACAATCATGTCTGTTACTATGCATTAACAAATGATACGGCAAGTGAGGAGTATGGAGGAAATCCCCCCGGGGTGGGGGGTTCTACGGGTGCGGGGGCTGCCATAGGGGTGGTGACTGGTAGAGGGAGATACGGGAAAGGGAGAACAAATTATTCAATTCGGTCCAAAAAATATCATAATAATCTGGCAAATCCAAAATATAACAAGGATTTAACACGAAAGCAAATCCGGCCCAAAATTCACAATAGAACATTGGCAATTCCAAAGATCACCTATACTACACCCATACAAACGATTCGGCCTGAAAATAATAGGAATATATTGGCAACTCCAAAAAATACTCCCGACAAGATACAACTGAGATGTCAGGATGGTGGCCCCTCTGGGTTGAGGATGGTGCTGTTCAACGCCAGGTCGGTAAATGGAAAAACCTCCATTATTCGAGATCTAATCCAGGAGGAACAAGCCGACCTGGCATGTATAACAGAGACCTGGTTGGACGAGGGGGGAGGGGTGAATCTCTCCCAACTATGCCCGCCAGGTTACTCTGTGCAGCACCAGCCAAGACCCGGAGGGCGGGGAGGAGGAGTAGCAGTAGTCTATAAGGGTTGTATTCCCCTGATCAGGTGCCCCATCCCACAATCATCATCATTCGAGTGTGCCGGCTTCAGGTTAGGGGACCGGGACAGGATAGGGATTCTGTTAGCGTACCGACCACCCCGCTGCACGACAGTCTCCCTACCTGAGCTAGCAGGAGTGGTCTCGGACATGGCGTTGAGCTCCCAGCGGCTTTTGGTCCTGGGGGATTTCAATGTCCATGCCGAGACCTCTCTTTCAGGAGCGGCTCAGGACTTTATGGCCGCCATGACAACCATGGGCCTGTCCCAATTAGTATCTGGTCCCACCCATACTGCCGGACACACACTAGATTTGGTCTTCACCCAGGGATGGGGTGATAGTGTCGGGGTGGAGGAGCTGACCATCGCTCCATTGTCATGGACCGATCACTACCTGATTAGGTTTAGACTTACTGTACCTCCTAACCTCCGCAGGGGTGGTGGACCCATTAGAATGGTCCGCCCCAAGAGGCTTATGGATCCAAATGGTTTCCTGACGGCTCTTGGGGAATTTCCCACCTCCTTGACTGGCGACTCTGTCGATGCCTTGGTCTCTCACTGGAACATCGAGATGACTAGGGCAATTGACACAATCGCTCCGGAACGCCCCCTTTCGAGTAACCGAGCTAATCCAGCTTCTTGGTTCACTGAGGAGCTGGCGGCAATGAAGCGAAAGAAAAGGTGGCTAGAGCGTGTGTGGCGCAGGAATCCGACTAAATCAGCCCAAACACATCTGAATGCCTTTCTAAGGTCCTACGATGTGGCAATAGCGGCAGCACAAAAAACATCCTTTGCTGCCAATATTGCATCTGCGAAAAATCGTCCAGCCGAGCTCTTTCGAGTTGTCAGGGGTCTGTTAAACCCGCCGAAAAGCGAGATCCCTGACAGCTCTGGAGCTCGCTGTGAAGCGTTTGCTCGATTCTTCGCGGATAAAATTGTGCGGATTCGGTCGGATTTCGACGCCACTTTACCTGCAGTCTCTGAGAATGTGACGAGAGCATCTGCTTGTCAGGTTTTGTTGGATTCATTTCAATTGGTTCAGCTTGAGGATGTGGACAGGATCCTTGGAGAGGTGCGACCCACCACATGCATCCTAGACCCCTGTCCATCCTGGCTGATAAAGGAAGCCAGAGGGGGTTTGGCGGAGTGGGTGAAGGTGGTGGTTAACGCCTCCTTACAGGAGGGCATAATTCCAGCGAGCTTAAAGCAAGCTATTATCAAACCGCTGTTGAAGAAACCATCACTGGACCCCACTCAATTAGACAACTTTCGGCCAGTTTCCAATCTCCCCTATTTGGGCAAAGTCCTGGAACGTGTGGTGGCAACTCAACTCCAGGGATTCCTGGTAGACACTGATTATCTTGATCCAGCACAGTCTGGCTTTAGGCCGGGACATGGGACGGAAACAGCCTTGGTCGCCTTGGTAGATGATCTGCGCAGGGAACTGGACAGGGGGAGTGTGTCCCTGTTAGTTCTGCTGGACCTCTCAGCGGCCTTCGATACCGTCGATCACGGTATCCTTCTGGGACGCCTCATGGACATGGGTCTTGGGGGTACTGCCTTGCAGTGGCTCCAGTCATTCCTTGAGGGACGGTCCCAGAAGGTGTTACTGGGTGACACCTGTTCGGCCCCACAACTGTTGTCGTGTGGAGTCCCACAGGGTTCGATTCTGTCCCCAATGTTGTTTAACATCTACATGAAGCCGCTGGGAGAGATCATTCGGAGTTTCGGACTGAGATGTTATCTCTACGCAGATGATGTCCAGATCTGTCACTCCTTCTCACCTGTCACCAAGGAGGCTGTCCAGACCTTGAACCGGTGTCTAGCTGCTGTGTCGGACTGGATGAGAGCTAACAAATTGAAATTGAATCCAGACAAGACAGAGGTCCTACTGGTCAGTCGGAAGGCCGAACAGGGTATAGGGTTACAGCCTGTGTTGGATGGGGTTACACTCCCCCTGAAGACGCAGGTTCGCAGCTTGGGAGTGATCCTGGACTCACCGCTGAGCCTGGAACCCCAGGTCTCGGCGGTGGCCAGGAGAGCTTTTGCGCAATTAAAACTTGTGCACCAGTTGCGCCCGTACCTTGGGAAGTCTGATCTGGCCACAGTGGTCCACGCTCTTGTCACATCCCGAATAGACTACTGCAACGCGCTCTACGTGGGGTTGCCCTTGAAGACGGTTCGGAAACTTCAACTAGTCCAGCGAGCGGCAGCCAGATTGCTCACCGGAGCGACATACAGGGAGCACACCACCCCCCTGTTGTGCCAGCTCCACTGGCTGCCGGTGCAGTTCCGAGCACAATTCAAGTTGCTGGTTTTGACCTATAAAACCCTGTACGGTTCCGGTCCAGTGTATCTGTCCGAACGTATCTCCCTTTACGTCCCACCCCGGAGCTTGAGATCAGCTGGGGAGGCACTGCTCTCGACCCCACCACTGTCACAAGTGAGGCTGGTGGGGACGAGGAGCAGGGCTTTCTCAGTGGTGGCCCCTCACCTGTGGAACTCACTCCCGGGGGAAATCAGGACATCATCATCCCTCCTCTCCTTCAGGAGGAGGGTGAAGACGTGGCTTTGGGACCAGGCCTTCGGGCAATCTGGCAATTAAATCAGATGAATACGACCAGCAGGATGGAAGAAGTGGAATTGAGAATGAGATCTATGAATTAGTGAACGCTGACCATGTGGAGGGATGAATTGGGTTTGTATGGGGTTTTTTATTGATTTTATTGATTTTAGTGGTATTATGTATGAATTGTTAACTATGAATTTGTAATAATTTTGTATTGATTGCTTTGTGACGCGGGCATCAAATGGTGCCTCGCTTTTGTAAGCCGCCCTGAGTCCCCCCCGGGGTGAGAAGGGCGGGGTATAAGAACCTGTAATAAATAAATAAATAAGCCAGGAAAACCCTGGTTTGTAGTGAATTAATTAGATAATGGATCTATTCCACACCTTCTTGGAAGGTGCGGGATAAATCCACTACTTTGGTGTCTGCACTGCAGTCCCGACACCATTCCCACAGTTTTCTAGACTAAATTAGTCTGGAAAACTGTGAGAATACCCACCCCCTTTCCCCATAGCCCCCAAACCCCTTTGAAAATTAAGGAAAACTTAACCGGCCTCCAGTAGACTGTAGCCAGAGTGTAGCCGCTCTCCTGGCTACAGTCTACTGGAGGCTGGGTAAGTTTCTTTATATTTCAAAGGGGTCTGGGGGCTTTGGGGGAGGGGGTAGGGCCTCCAGATGTTCTCAGAATGTCACTTTACTGTTGACATTCTGGCAACATAGAGGAAGTGACTCATCACTGTAGGTCAGTGTTTCTCAAACTCTGGTCTTCCAGGTGTTTGGACTTCATTTCCCAGAATCCCAGATCATTGGCTAAAGAAGCTGAGGGAGTTGAAGTCCAAAACGCCAGAATGATCAGAGTCTGGGAAATACTGATGGGAACATTGTCTGATTAGAAACAATTGATGGATGTTACATATCAATAGCTAGGTATGGGGGAATCATGGGGAGGAAGCAGACTGACAGTGGATGTGCATGGCATCGTGTAATAGGGCTCGCCACCAAAGGTGATGGCCCAGCTTCAGTGCCAGATGTCTTGCCTTGTGCAGTAAAATCTTCAGTGAAAATGCTCTTCAAGGAGTCTAGATGGAAAGGATTGTAATTCTTATGTGAAACAGTATTAAACAAAATTGTCATTTAGTATTCAAAGCAAAAGCTTTCCCCTACATTTTACCCTTCAAAAACATTCCACATTTCCCTAATGAAATGACACATGAAACCAAAATGACTTGAGAAAGAAACAACACCGTGTCCATCAATGGTTTAGAAAATCCCAATTTAAAAGCTGCATTGACATTGATTTGTCAACTGTGCCTTGTCAGCTTCAGGCAAGTTGGAAATGATCACTGCTGTAGGGCAATGGCAGCAGCATTTCCCTGAGCACAGCTTTGACACAAGTCCTGATCCAGCATGGAAAATTCACTAATTACATACACAATCTTCAAGAATGAGGAGTGGGGATGTTTTGCCACAGAGGAAAGAGCCTTGCGGGACATGTAGCCCTCTAGATATTTTCAAACTGCAGTTTACAAGGTCCCTCAACAGTGACCTTGTAAACTGCTGGAGGTTCAGTTCCTTTGAATTTCTTGTTTGGTACTACCAAACCTCAGTGCTGGAGGTTCAGTTCCTTTGAATTTCTTGTTTGGTACTACCAAACCTCAGTGCTGGAGGTTCAGTTCCTTTGAATTTCTTGTTTGGTACTACCAAACAACCTCTCCCACCCCACCCCCCTCTCTCTATATATATCCTGGCAGTTAACCATTTAGCTTGCATACACATTCACAGGTATTCAATTTTTTAATGTTTACATTATTTTTAATCGCATACACATTCACAGGTATTCAATTTTTAATGTTTACATTATTTTTATTGTCCTAAATTTTACATTGTTTAAATTGATTCTATGGAAAACTGCTCGGAGATGTATGGTGACAGAGGGTGGGATGTATACAGTCAGTGGGATGTAGTGGTTGGAGTGTCAAAATTATGACTCTGGAGACCAGGCTTGAATCCTTGCTTGACCATGCAAATCCACTGGGTGGCCCTGGGCAAGTCATACCCTCTCCACCCCAGAAACCTGAAATAAGGTTTGCCGTATGGCAGAAATGACTTGAAAGCACACAACAACTGCAATAAATATTTCACTACAGTTATAATTACTACTACTAGGATTGCCAGAATGAAAGCTGGAAAGGGCATTTGTATCTTTGATAGTCATTTAGAAGTCAGGTGTTAAGTAAATGTTGCTTGTTACCTTCTTGGAAGACAAGCAAAGGATGCACTTTCTAAGGACTTCATCACACCAACCTGTCATCTCACAGAAATTGTGTTGTTGACGCAAATGGGAACATAATGGCAACTTACTGGTTTTAAAGCAATCACTATCATACCTGTCAGCAATTGTGGTGTTGTGTCCTGCCCCTTGCTTCTTCTCTTGTCTCCCAACTCCATCTTCTCCTGTCTTGCCTCTTATCTCCCTCATTTTTCCATAGGCTTTGTGAAACCTATTTCCATCCCCTATTTTTTTAAACCTCACAGAAGCAGATATGAGTCCTTTTTGCTCTCCTTTTTTCTATTTTAAATGAAGAGGACAACTCTGCTGGCAACTGGGAAAGGGGATGGGTGCAGAGTGATTAGTCCAAAAGGAGGGGGTATTAGATTAAGGAGGGAGCATTTCCTGAGGACATGGGAAGGAATGAAATCTAAGCTAACCTTGCTCAGTTTTCCTCTCCCTTTCCCGGTGTCGGAGTTCAGCCTGTGACTGTGTCTAATGATCAGGGCACTCTGGATGTTGGGAATGACAATGCTGGTTCTAATGATATTGAGAATGACAATGACAATGCTGTTTCTAATGATGAGGGTGCTTTAGATGCCAAGAATGACAATGAGATTCCTGTTCAAAGTGGCTTTGCTGATGAGAATATTCCTGAAGAGTTGGAGGATGGTGGGATGGTCTCTGGAAGAGGACCTGAATTGCTACCAGAGAATTCCCAGGCCTTTGAGCCTGAGAAAAGCTCAGCACCTGGCCCAGCTGCAGAAATTAATGAGCCAGAAGACAGAAGGCATGTTTTCCGACAGAACAGAATAGTTCAACAATCTCTCCGGCGCTCTGCTAGGTTGAGAGAGAAATTGATAACAGAGTCTAGAAACAAGTTTTTGGCAGGGATTTAGAGTAGATTTGGGGATAAAAGGGCCAAGTACAGAATCTGAGGTCAGATGAAGCAACGTTGGAATTGGATCAAAACACCTTGCAGTCTTGCCTTGGAAAGGTTCAAGTTATACCTTATTTGATTTCATGATTTGGAGTTTTACCTTGGAAGTTAATGGGTGGATTTTTATGTACTTTGATGGATTTATTTCTGGGATTCTTTGTTCCTGTTTATCTTTCTACCTACCGGGATTTATCTATTTCTTTGGAGTGCTTTTACTGCTAATGCTTTTTAAAAATTACCTACAATAAACTGCTTGCATTTTCACTCAGCTGTGTGGTGTTTTTAAGTCAGAGGGCTTCTTCCTGGCCTGGAGTGCAACATCCAGACTAACTCTTCACTATATAAAATCAACCTCAGCCTGCTTAGGAATAGTGAGGAGGAGGCTTACATTCACTCACTCAAGCAGTGATATATGAAAAGGTGTGTTCAATTAGTGATTTAAATGCAAAGCAGAAGTGGAAGAGACACAAAATCATATGATCAGTACTACTTACAGAAACTGTTTTCTTGTTTTAATTGTGATATATCAGTCTCATGTGATAAAGTCCTAAGTAATGGAATCGTCAGCTCCTTGGACATAGAACCATAGAGTTGGAAGAGATCACAAGGGCATCCAGTAGGTTTGTGCAAACAAATCAGGAGTTTCAGAAATTGTAAGAAAATCGCAAGTTTTGTAAGTCAGAAGCCATATTTGAAGTATTTGTGTGGCCCGCACCAAATATTTTAGAATCGAAACTTATCCCATCCTTTTCCATTTTAGTTTTGTAAATATCAGAAGGCTCCCAAAATCAGTTTCATATTCAATGCACGGCAAGGAAGCAAAGCCAAAGGCTGCCTAAGTGCCTTGCCATAACTCAGTCTAGGCATTATCAGCAGGGAAAAGAAGGAGCAGTGCATTTTGGGAACAGCACAGAACTCCAAGAAATGTGGTTTGGGAAGGGAGGAGCCCTATGCCAGAGAATTCAAAAGGCCCTATCCTAAACTACATTTGCCAGATTGCAACAGCATTAGAAAGCACCACTCAGGATAGCGGAGAGAGAGGTCTGGCTCTCCCTAAAACTTTGAAAATTCACCAAAAATCTGTGGATAAGTGAAATGTTCTGAAATTTGGTGAGCTAACAGGGGTCAATATGTTCTACCATTGTTGCAAGTTTCACCTCAATAGCTTTAAAATAAGGGAGGTAGGAGCCACTAAAGTTTCCCAAATTAAAATTGTGCACAATTACTGTAAAGAAATAGTAACAAAATTTAGTTACTTTCGTTATAGTAACAAAATTTTCATTAAGTATACTTTAGAAACACTTTGGATGCAAAGCACCAGCACTCCCCAGTTTTGTAATGACTTTTGAACCATTTTTTAATCGATCACACATTCCTACCATCCAAATTTCTAAGTCTACAAATCAAAATTACAGTTATAATGAATGCAGCAGCAGCAGCAACAGCAACAGCAGAACAATTACAACGGGCATTTAAAATACTATGTTGCTTTCTTTTGTTTTTGAAGATATTTATTTTTCTTTAAAAAATGTGTAGGGCCAAACTTACATACAATGTTAAATATGATTCTACATTTAAAATGCAGGTCTTAAAAGAAATTGTATCAGGAGGAGCTGGACAGCAGGTAATAGCTAACAATTAGGGACATCAACAGGACCAGCCCAAGACACTTTGTTGTTGTCATTGCTTCCCATCCCACATACAGAAGATGGCTAGATTGGGAGCTGAATACCTTTTCATTACGTATTGGGACAGTGTCCTCAATGATGGCTGAAGGGAGTGGGCCAGCTGAGAAAGTACAAGGCTCTGTCTTCTGGAACACAAAGACTGATTAGTGATTATATTCCTAGGGAGCAGATCTGGAATGGAAAAAGACTTTAATCCTCTGTTGAAATCCTCAGGAAATCCCTTTTCCCAAGCCAGTATTTGTATCATGAGGAGATCCCTAATTTAGCTTAGGATGGCCTGTGAGAAGAAAGCAGATGCTGAATCCACTCAGAGTGAGCTTCTGGGCAGAACATGCACACTTCTCCCCCCCCCCCCGCCCCCCAAAAAAGGGATAAGTAAGGCATAGATCTGTCTGGTTTGATCAAACAACTGATCACACAAACCAAATAGCTGTGTCTGGTTAAAGAAAGAACAATTATCCAAGGGAATGCGATGGAGAAACAGTATCTGGCAATGGGGGTGAGTGTGCTGTATTTAATACTGACAAAAAGTAAAATTCTATACTAGCTAAGAATTACTTGCAAGTTCGATTTAAATGTTAGCTTGCAAGTCAATTTTTAAACATTTTTTCTTCTAATCTGCTATTCTGGTGTGAGACTTCTGGAACCCAAAGGAGACGAGGCTGGCCTCCTTCCTGCTTTTCTTTCATTGGCATGGATAACTTTTTTGTTGTATAAACAGACTTTTAATGTGTAATGTTTAACTTTTCTATGCTCCATATTAAAATTCTGTACACTTTTTATACCACATCATACTGCTTTAATGTGCTGCTGTTTAATTGTCTTTAAAATGTAATTGTTGGGTTTTAATTGCTTCTTTTGATGAGCTCCCTTGGTCCCACTTTGGGGGAAATGGCATACAAATGAAACAAACAAACAAACAATATTGAGCTGCTATCCTTTACACCAAAACTTGCAAGCAAACTATAAGGCCTTTTGCAGTGTGCCAGAGCAGAAAAGGGACAAAAAAAGGAGAAAGGAAATGCTATTTGAACACATCAGGTACATGGTTCTTTCCTTTTATGTGCCAGACCTGAGTAGTGACCAAATTGTTGGCACATATCTGCAGAACTATTGTGCAAAAACTGTATATGTACTGCTATGAGACTTGCTGCTGCATGTTTTTTTTCCTTCCCTTCCTGCACTGAGCATCCCTCCCCATGTCTTATGTCTCTTTTTAGTGGTTGCAGGTGGCCCAGATGGATCAGGAGTAAAAAGTGACCTGCTTGAATCGCCAACTTCTTAAAATGTTTCATCAGGGAAGAGGCTGCGCAATTTCAAGACCCTATGCACTGATGCCCCATTTCACAATGCTGCCTCTTCATTGTTTTGACCCAGGGTGTGCCAAAATCATATTTAATAAATTACAATTTAAATACCTGGGTATAAGTTGATCTCATGTATAAGTTGAGGGCAAGTTTGGTGACCAAAATTACAGATTTTCATATGACCTGTGGATATTCCATGGAGAGGGGAAAGCTGTCATATTGCCTCAGGGGACGATCCACACTGGCTGCCACTTCCATTTTCTCAAACAGGAATTCAAGCTGTGCCATGGTGGAGAAAGTAGAGGGGGTTGGTGCATCCTTTGGGTTGTCCTGAGGGCCTGTCCAGACAGTAACTTTATCCCAGGAGTTTCCACAGCAAACAGGAAGGTAGCCAGATACAATTCCTTGTAAATGTGGAAGCAATAGCTACTAATGGCATAAAACACAAGATTTTCTGGCGTGGGAATATTCTGGTTCTGAGCCGAAAATCTGCAATTTTGAATGTCTATATGTCCCCACTCTCGGAAATCATGGTATTTTCAAATCTTAAGTTTGTTCCTGGGTTTTAGATGTTTGTTCCCGATTGGTCAGTTCCTAAAAAGAAGGTAACAGTTGAGTAGAAGGTGAAAAGTTTGTTTGTATACCAGAAACTTCATAAAATGTGTGGAGGGCATATTTTCTCTGGCTAGGACAAAGCTATAGCCCCCTAGGCAATGCTGTACAATAAGAGCAATCAGGAACAGACATGTATAACACAGGAACAACATTCTATCTGTACAGATGGCCCTGCAGCTTATATGTATAACCCAGGAACAGAACTTGTACCATAATTTGCATATTTGCATCTTGAGTTTCTTTTTTAAAAAACTGGATGTCTCATGATGGCCATCTTGGGAGCCTCTAAATCCTGCAATGAAGCAGCAAGTGTGGATGATGGAGGCAGACATTCCAGGACCAACAGGTCTGTATGTGGACCTCTTCTGAAGTCCTGGGATTTTTTTGTTCCTGATTTTTTTTTTGTCGTGTCAGAAGTCGCTTCTGGTGTGAGAGAATTGGCCATCTGCAAGGACATTGCCCAGGGGACGCCCGGATGATTTTGATGTTTTTATCATCCTTGTGGGAGGCTTCTCTCATGTCCCCGCATGAGGAGCTGGAGCTGATAGAGGGAGCTCATCCGCCTCTCCCTGGATTTGAACCTGCAACCTGTCGGTCTTCAGTCCTGCCGGCACAGGGGTTTAACCCACTGCGCCACCGGGGGCTCCTTTTTGTTCCTGATTAAAACCCACAATTTGCTGCTGTCTGCTGTCTGTCCTATCTCAGATTATCTTTTTATCCCAGATTAGATGGCAGGGGAGATTTATATAATCCAGTTCAAATAAGATAACTGAGGATCAAATCCTGAGATATAGGGCAGTGTAGATCCAGCCTGAGATGAACTAGGCTTTCATCTTTTGTTACTCTATTCAGTCCCTTTTTGATAAGAGTTAATACACAATACTTACATTGATCCATGGAGAAGTCAACTGAATTTTGGGGGTCAATGTTTTGCTTGAAATTTCTAGACGTATATATAAGTATAAGTATATGGAGTGGTTAGCAATAATCAAAAGGCAAAAAAGAAAGAAAGAAAAGAAAAAGAAAGAAACATTGCAAGGCTGAGATATCTTCTTTGGGATTGAAGCCCATTGAATTCTGAGGAAGTTTTGAATAAATGTATGTAAGACATGCCTGAAAAAAATCTCATTTGTGGTGGATAATGAGGCCCAAGGGCATTGTATATGGGAGGAAATTTGGATTGTTCTGCAGTCTTGCTCAGATGAGAATATCAGGAAAACAAACAAGAGGAACTGAAGCATCCCTTTTCACTAACGATTAACTGTAACCTGGGCCTGCTTTGGGTTACCACTTATAATGGAACACAGCAGCTTTGCAAATCCCACTGCTCAGGAGGCAAGCACTCACGAGATCAGCATTGACACAAGACTTTGACCTTCGAGTTGTACTGTTTTGTCACAATCTGCTCAGGCTGACAGCTGCAGTTCCAGCTATGAGGTTATAAATACAAATAGAGTCTTCTGATGTCCTTGTTCTTGGTTTTGATATTCACAGGGAAGGTTTTTTTTTGGGCAAAGTTGGCTCACTCTGACTAGGATGAGGCATCATTTCATTTGCACTTGTCCTTCGTTGCTGTGACCATTGATCTAGGACCTTCGTTGAACCCCAATCTGTACTGAATGACTCACATAATGTAACACTTTATGTTCTCCTTCAATCACCACCTCCCTCCCTTCCTCCATCTATCCAGCCTACTGTTAGGCAGAATGACAGTATCATTGGATGGTAAGTATGGTATGTTGTGAATTATCAGCACATTATTTACCTAGCAGTTTCGTAATTTTTACTGCCAGAGATGGGGAGAAGCATATGTAGGATATTCTGGGTTAGGTGTCCAAAGAACATGAAGTTCATCTATAGTCCAGAATTAATGTACTTTTAATGCTATGGTCCAATGGGAGCAATTGTTTTACAAGGCCTTTAGCCTTCTCTGCCAAAGAGTGCTGGTGCCTCAGCAATTTCCAAATCCTAGGATTCTATAGCACTGAACCATAGCAGTTGAAGTGGCTTCAAATCACATTAATTCAAATCACATCATTTACTGAGACCTTTGGAGGATCCCAGAAAATCTTGATTTTTGTGAACCCTCTATTCTCCAACAGCCATGGGATGACCGTGTGTGTTTGTCTGTCTGTCAGAGGATTCATATCCAAGATCTGTATGTGAAATGTCATGCTACACACAACCATGTCTCGCTGTAGCTTTATCATAGTGAAGGGAGACAGACATTGTGTTCTCACTGGGCCTCGTTATGTTGGAAAGCTAATTTGCACATGACTTTTGTCTTCATGAGCTGAGGCAGCTATTTGGCTTTCCTTGTGCTTCCCTGCATAGGAATCAACATCACAATGGCTCATTGCCTATATCTCCCTCCCCCTGAGCAAACCCCATACATCCTTTCATGATTGTACCAGGTGGATGAGATGACATTTGTTTGCCAACTCAATGACATCTGCGAGGTGGATCAATGTGAATCCGCATATGTACTGCTCAGATATCAAGTCAAGGAAGAGCTGACATGTGCAGTGCTGTTTATTAATCAAGTTTTAAGGACAGGTGTTCTAAATTAAGAGTTCTCTCCTGTTATAAGCATGGTGATTCATCTCACTTTGTTGACTAATGCTGATGTATGTGCCAAACTATTCCACATTTGGATTATTTGATCTTACCTTACCCAGTCTTTTGATCTTCATTTGTTTTTTTTGGTTTTGTTTTTTTGCTTGTGGTTGATGGGGATATGTGTATTGCATTGCAAATGTTACCAAATTATGCCAGATGTTACAGTGTTGGGGGTCTCAAAAATTGTCCATAAAGTTTTCCTGCACAAGGTTTTTGTAACTGTTTGGTTTAACTAGTCATTCAGGAAAAACCTGCAGTTACTAAAGATAATTGCCAGTCTCAAGCTCAGTGTCTTTCTTCACAATCCAATAAATCTAATGAATCAGACCAAAGCCTTATTTAGTCCAGCATTCTATTGAATTAATTGCTCTTGAGAAGTCTACAAGCTAGACTTGATAACATTAGTATATTCCCACTGACGTTCTGCAGCAACTGATACACAAAAGTATGATACCTGTGATCATGCAGGAATCATGGTCAGGTCTTCCATACAAAGCAGGATAATAGGCTGGCACTTATTTTATAAGGCTGTGGCTCCTCCTATTGCTGCTTGCTCTTCAGTTAGTGGAGTGTCTTATTTCATTGATAGGGAAAAACTGTCAATGGTGTCCAATATCATTGCTGTGGCAATACTGCCTCTGGTGTGAAGGGTCCCCTCCCCTGCAGTTACAATATTCTGGCAATCACATGGTGTAAATGGACATGATGTTCCTCCTTTACCCCTCTCTCTTCCCAAGCAAGGTTAGATGGTTTTGCTCAATTTTTCCTTTGTTTTATATTACTTTTATATATATTGCATTGCCATAAATGTGCAAGAATGATCGTGAGACCTTGCATAATCAAAGCAGGAAAGTAGTGTAATTGCACAGAAGTGTGATAGTAATTGTTTCTATACCAGTATGTTGCCATTTGAATCTATAACATGAGTGCTATGGGATAAGAGTCTGGTGTGATTGTCATTGAAACACTAGGACTCCAAAACAGACCCCAAAACTCTGAAGATGCCCAGACATGGAGCCTGCAAATGACCTCTCACCTAGAAACCCAGTTCCAGGCAACTTCCAACGAAAACTCGCCAAAGTTGGACTAAGCATACAAACACACCCTAGGGCAAATCCCATCATACCATCAAGGAAGGAAAATAATCCCTTCACAATAATACTGGGAGTTTCATAGTGGACCCAGGAGGTACCATAGTGGTTTTCCAAAGATACTATCTAGCTTTATCCCTGGGAACTCATCCTGATCCCAAACATCCAATGAGACCTCCCTCCCTGGGAGTCCATTTCGGCTGTGCCAACATCCTTACTACTCATGGTTCAGTCAGCTGAAACTCATTGTCTCACTCCAAGCAAAGAGGAATGAAGCCATTAATTCAGACACTATCTACATTCATTTCCACCTGCACCCACCATGGGTACACCAAGAAAACAGTCAAAAGACTTCAAACTGAGCAATTACAGTTTTTTCAAATACCTGCCAGACCTGTGTGCCAATAAATGACGACGGCTAAGTGATGACGACAGATAGCACATCTCAACCAATCAGCATGTGGATTCTAACCAGCCTTGACCTGAGTTAATCAGCACCCAAGGCGAAAAGTCCTTTTGTTTCAAATTGCTGTCAAAGTGCTATAAATGTATCTGTATGTTTGCATTGAGGAATCATGCAAACATACATGATGTTTTTTTTTTAGAGTGCAGACTCTGCTAGCATCCACTGTGGCCAAGGCGAATAAACACCTCTGTTTTTACTTTCAACCCATCCATGCCTTATTTGGTCTTTGGAGCTTGTCATACAGGGCCCTGAACCTGCAGGAAATGAAATCACAAAACATGAAGTTTTAAATCACCAAATTGTTCTGCTTCCTTTAGACTGGGGGTCCATTTTAATGTGAGGATATCATTTTGAGTTGTAGAAATTCAAAATGACAAAGGAAATGTAGAGGCACACAGATCGAGTGGCTCAACGTATTTCAAGATTTTGTCCAATATTCTACATTGCTTTTATAGTTACATATGTATAACTAAGTAGCACAGCCTTTCTCAACCTAGTGGTGAGAAAATGACAATTTAAAAAACCTGGGGGTTGGGACCCCTGAGGGGGTAATGAGGGGAGTGTCAGAAGGGTCACCAAAGACCATCAGAAAACACAGTATTTTCTATTGGTTATGGGGGTTTTGTGTGGGAAGTGTGGCCCAATTCTATCATTGGTCAGGTTCAGTATGCTCTTTGATTGTAGGTGAACTATAAATCCAGAAACTACAACTCCCAAATATCAAGGTCTATTTTTCCCCAAACTCCACCAGTGTTCACATTTGGGCATGTTGAGTATTTGTGCCAAGTTTGGTCCAGATCCATCATTGCTTGAGTCCACAATGCTCTCTAAATGTAGGTGAACTACAACTCCAAAACTCATGGTCAATGCCACCAAACCCTTCCAGTAGTTCTGTGTGCCAAGTTTGGTGCAATTCCATCATTGGTGGAGTTCACAATGATCTTTGATTGCTATAACTATAACTATAAATCCCAGCAACTACAACTCCCAAATGACAAAATCAATCCTTCCCCAACCCCACCAGTATTCAAATTTGGGTGTATTGGGTATTTGTATCAAATTTGGTCCAGTGAATGAAAATACATCCTGCATATCAGGATTCATAACAGTAGCAAAATTACAGTTATGAAGTAGCAACAAAAATAATGTTATGGTTGGGTTGTCACCACAACATGAGGAACGGTTGTGGTGGCATGAGGAAGAGTCGCGGCATTAGAAAGGTTGAGAACTACCGAAGTAGCATATCATGACCCAATCCATCCATACCTACTTTACTGGGCAGCAGTTCAGCTGACCAGGGCACAGGATGATGTTTCCACTCCTTCCACCAGTGAATGAGGCAGTGGTAGGATCTCTGTCGCAATTCCTTGTTGCAGCCTTATCCACTGGTGGAAGCGGGGTTGGAAACATCTTCCTTCTATATTCCAATCACAGCTGAATGAATCTCCATCTCTTGATGTGGCTGCTTCTGATAAAGTATTCTGGGGGAGAGTGGAGAGGCATTTACAACCATAGCCATAGTGCTACAGTCAGGATTATGTAGTTCTAGTGAATGTGAAGCAGAGCAGTTATGCCATCCATTCTCTTCATTGTATGATATTTTACCCATGCTTTTTGATAAAGCCACTTGGAATTACTTCTTTTCTAGATTAGTTAACCTGGCAAAATATAGGAATAAAGCCATGTTTCTCTATGCAGTGGATGAAAACAAATGCAGTAGGGGTCTCAATGAAGCATTGAAAAGGAAATGTTTTCGCTTTGGTCCATTAGCCACCAGATGGTGCTGTCTCTTTGCATTTTACTTTTTAGATGCTAGTTCTTTATTCTACAAAAGTATTGACCTAAAGATAAATCTTCCCCACACAACACATTTTTTAAAAAAAATCAGTTTTAAAAACACATCTGCTGTTTGGTCCAGTCTACAGTTCCTTTATAGAATAAAAGAGCCAGTTTGCAAAATGTATTTCAACCTTTCTGTAAAACCCCAGAGGCAATCATTCAAGGGTAATCTAAACTCGTATTTCAGGGCTACACGTATGACATAATGGGGAGAACCAGCCAAAACCAGCTGTCTCAGCACATTGTGGGATAGTGAGATCTTTCAGCAGCACTCCAAAATGTCTTTGCGGTCCCCTCACAGTCTTTGGAGTGGAAGATTCCAGTACATGCAATGAACCACCAGCAGTGATGCAGTGCAGAGCTGAATACCTCCTTGAAGGTCTCAGCACCTGCATAGACATAATGATTCAAAGTGGGAGGGGGAGTTAGAGAAAAGCCACCCCAGTTTTCAAACATTGCAAAAGAAACATCAAAAGGTGACAGAAATTTGTATTTATGCAACCTGCATCCTTGGGACAGCCAATTTCAGAAAGATCATGCTTGTATACAGATATTTCAGATGTATTATTATAGTTTTCTTTTAGAGGAAAGGATTGAAATGTGGGATTGGGTAATTGTGGCCCTATGGATCCTTTAGGACTGAAGCACCTGTATTTCCCACATCACTAGCTTTTGGCAGATGAGAGCTATAGGACAGCAACACCTTGTGAGGCAAAGTCACCTACCTTTGATCTAAAAGTATCAGGTTGAGTCATATTTCATTATTGTCTTAGTTATGTTTATGATTTCTACAGCATACTTGGCACACATAGCACATTACAGAACGGCATACTGAGAGTATAGTTCTTCACCCATAAGATCCTGCAATTGATACTTTTATTCAAGTCAGGCAGAGGGAGGGAGACAAGAGAAAATGATTGGCA
Organism: Anolis sagrei; assembly: GCF_037176765.1. NCBI lineage: Eukaryota > Metazoa > Chordata > Lepidosauria > Squamata > Anolidae > Anolis > Anolis sagrei. The sequence goes on from NC_090024.1 coordinate 85,543,684, forward strand.
GGAAACAATGACCAAGATTCTGCATGAAGCACGCAGCGCACAAAACTTGACTTGTGTAATTATGTTTGTCCCCCTCCTCCAGTAGCCACCAAAGCCTGGGGAGAGGCTGCTGTTTCAGCGCAAAAGTATTGTAATTATATTTTCATTCCATAGTCTGCAATTGTATGTTTTCATACAAATTTCTCAATAGAAACACTATAGTGCGAAGTATGTTGTGCAGGTCTTTTTCTTGATGTGACGTCCTGAATAGTAGTTGACATCCTCCTCGATATTTACGATGGTGTAAGCTAGACTTACTGGATGTTGCATGGATGTTGGAAAATAAATTTATTATTGTGGCCCCATTGGAAAAATTGCAGATGTTCCTTAAATCCACTTTAAAAACCAGGTGGCTAGACCAACCAAAAGAAATTCTGTGACACTAGTGAGCAGAATGCCAAAGGATGCAATATAACAAGTGCAGTAGAGTCTTGCTTATTCAACATAAATGGGCCGACAGAATGTTGGGTAAGCAAAAATGTTGGATAATAAGGAAGGATTAAGGAAAAGCTTATTAAACGTCAAATTATGTTATGATTTTACAAATTAAGCACCAAAACATCATGTGTTACAGCAAATTGACAGAAAAAGCGGTTCAATACATGGTAACTGAATTTTAGCACCAAAACATCACAATGTATTGAAACAGCTGTAGATCTGGGCAGAAGGCAGACTGCGATGGATAATACAGAATGTTGGATGAGTGAAGGTTGGATAAGCGAGACTCTACTGTAGTTGTGATAGTCCTTTCTGTTGCTTGGTGAGTTATGGCTTGCTGGTAGGAGTGGATTGGCTTGTAGCTCTTTCAGTTGGTGCAATTACCTGGCTTTTGAGGTGGGTTTTGGGAAGTTGGTAAGATCTGGAGACAGATTGTAGTTATCTTATCACAGCTATATCACCCATATAGGATTTCTTCTTCGAAGCTAAGAAATGTAATTAATATACTTCATCCCTAAAGCCAATAGCTAGGTGTGGGAGCCACAGTCAGCAAATCTTGAATGCACCTAGTCAAGAAAGACTGTACTGAATTTCCTCTGCTTTGGTTGAGGATTTGCAGCCACAGGAAAGATTCTGATATACAAAGACAGATGTCTGTAATGCAGAAAAAGCAATGAGATCATCCTCTTTCTTTGCTGCAGGCTTTCCTTATTTTAGGAGGCAGCACTACTTTAGGTAAAGGTAAAGGTTTTCCTCTGACATTGCAACTTTAAAGGTAGCAAGACCTTTTAGGTCTAGAAACCAGTAAAGTATTTTCTGGCAACCAGTGAGTAAGCATAGCAAACAATTCTTCTCCTCGTTGGTAGCTCTATGCCAATATGGTTGCTTCAAACCAGCACTCCTTTTGTTTGTGTTTGCTGGTTGTCGGTGCTGACAAAACACACATTGTTTGTAGCTCCCTCTCATATCAGCTGGCTTTCTACTCCATTTTAATGTGGATATTTCATCAGAGGTCATTAATTCAGTATGTTGCTGGGCCATTTACAAATATGATCTGATGAATATTTCATTGATTCCCAAGAAATTCCATCAAAGCACTGAAACATGGCAGAGCCTGTGTGAGCGGGGGTTCAACCCAAAGCAGCTTGCTTTAAAGCTCATTTCATCAAGACAAGGACTAATTGCAAACATGTAAAGCAGCACAACTTGAGCATATCTACATTACCATGCTTACATATGGTTTTTAAAAATTGCTTTCCCTTTACTGATGCCTATTTCTTTTAATAAACTGGGTTATTCTGATCCCAAGAGGCAGCCAAATCATTTCTGGGCAGGGATGTAATCCTCATGCAGATACATATGGTAGGCCTGGATCAGATTGTTTCCAGTTGGTGTCAGTTTTACAAATGTGCATTCTTATGCCCATTCCATTTCTTTATAAATCAGTCCAAAAACAAATCTAAATTTATTTTCATGTCCATTGAATATGCACTTCTGAATGCCAATCTTTCAAAGTTCATATTTTGAAGTATATTTTAAAGGAAAATATATGCGGCTCTTTGTACCCACTGGAGTCTGGTCCCAGGACAACCCATGGATGCTGAAATCCATGAATGCTCATGTTCCATGATATAAAGTGGTGTAAAATACCAAGGTTTTCCTTGTATAAAATAGTAACATTAAAATCAAGGTTAGGTTTTTGCAGTGAATCTGTGGATGCAGAATCTGTGGATGTGGAGGGCTGCCTGCAATTGTTTATATGTCTATTTTGCAGAAGTAGGAGAAGTCGTATTTTCTGCTTTGTGCATTCTGGGAGTTGTCATCCAAAAGAGTGACTTTCACATATTTAGCAGTTTGGTAAATCAGAAGGTGTGCAAAACCCAACAGATAACAGCAGGGGATTTCAGTCTGAACTCCAGATATTTTGAATTAGAAGACACAATGTAGTCACCGTGTTTTTCTCTCAGTGGATTTTCTGCATCAAACAAAAAGCTGGGAGAAGTTATATGAAAGCACAAGAGGGCTTGAAATAGCTGAGGTTGTCATGTAACCTTTCCACCATCCATAACTTTCCATGAATGAACAGGGCAATGGCATGATAAAAATCTTGCGTGGGAACACTCTTTGATCCAATCCACGTAGTAGGAAGATGACATCACTTCTGTTTGCTTTCAAATACAGAGAGAATGAAATCTTTGAGCATCCTGCTCATGGAAAGGAGACTGTGCAGAGTGGCTCTCCTAGGAATCAAATGGAACTCTCTTCTCCCCAATTCCTTCTTTTACTGATTAGAGACCCCCACTGGCTGTGATAGGCCTGTCGGTTTTAGTTCGTTAATTCGTTATTTCGTAATTAAATCGTTATTTTTACCATTTCCGAAGCGATTTCAAAACACATTTTCAAACCCGGAAGGGTTTAAAAATATCGAAACAGCAGCCCCATATATTTTACGAGCTTCAGCTCGTGTCGTTAATGGGATGGAGGCTGCTGTGCTGACTGAGTGCTGCTGCTGGTGCCTGGGAGCCAATCCGGTGCTCCCAAGCACCCCAGCAGTGCACCGTGGCAGAAGCCGGAGCCGATTGGATGGCGCGCGCGCCATCCAATTGGCTCCGGCTCCTGCGCCCCCCCTCCTCCTCCTCCTCCCAGCTGTGTTGCAGGAAGTGCTAGGAGGAGGAGGAGGAGGAGGAGGAGGAGGAGGGCGCAGAAGCCAGAGCCGATTGGATGGCGCGCGCGCGCTCACAAGCGGCCTCCGCGCACCATCCGGCTCTGGCTTCTGCGCCCTCCTCCTCCTCCTCCTAGCACTTCCTGCAACACAGCTGGGAGGAGGAGGAGGGAGGCGCAGAAGCCGGAGCCGATTGGATGGCGCGCGCGCGCTCACAAGCGGCCTCCGCGCGCCATCCGGCTCCGGCTTCTGCGCCCTCCTCCTCCTCCTCCTCCTCCTCCTCCCAGCTGTGTTGCAGGAAGTGCTAGGAGGAGGAGGAGGAGGAGGGCGCAGAAGCCGGAGCCGGATGGCGCGCGGAGGCCGCTTGTGAGCGCGCGCGCGCCATCCAATTGGCTCCGGCTTCTGCGCCCCCCTCCTCCTCCTCCTCCTCCCAGCTGTGTTGCAGGAAGTGCTAGGAGGAGGAGGAGGAGGAGGAGGGCGCAGAAGCCGGAGCCGATTGGATGGCGCGCGCGCGCTCACCCGAGGAGGAGGAGGAGGAGGGCGCAGGAGCCGGAGCCGGATGGCACGCGGAGGCCGCTTGTGTGAGTTTTCAGGGCTGTATGTATGACCATGTTCCAGAAGCATTCTCTCCTGACATTTTGCCCACATCTATGGCAGGCATCCTCAGAGGTCTGTTGGAAACTAGGCAAATGGAGAGTTATATCATCTAATATTATCTATGGAATGTCCAGGGTGGGAGAAATGAAAGCCATTCAATGCTAATCAAGGTGACCATTACTGCAACATTCACACTTACTAGGCCTGTTTGATCAAGAAAAAATTTGTTTCTAAAATGTTTTGTAAATATTTACGAAATTTCGTAAATAACAAAACATTTTTTTGGAAAGTTTTGTAAATATTTTAAATATCGAAACAAAAAAACACCCCAATTACGAATCGAATTTAGAAACAAATTTTTTCTTGATCAAACAGGCCTAGGCTGTCACTACAGCCAAGCTATGTTTCATTTTAGATTGCACATTGAAGGAGTTATCCAGGGTGCTGGATCTATTTTGTTGAGATATGGTGCTTGGATTCCTGCCTAAATACTCAAAAAGCACCAGTTCCTGTTGGATGCTGTGTTTTCTTTCTTATTGAGGTGTTTTAAAAGCATCTGCTCCTGTCTATTCTTGGAAGCTAAACAGGATCAGCCCTGATTAGTTCTTGGAGGGGAGTCTGTCAATGGAGATCAGGTGCTGTTGGTTATATTCCAGAGGAAGGAACTGGCAAAACCATCCCTGAGTATTTCTTGCCCAACAAAACTTAATGAAATTCATGGGGTAGCCATAAATTATCAGGTAAGACTGTTGTGTTTTCTTTCTTATGGAGGTGTTTTAAAAGTATTTTATAGTAGACTTTCAATTAATCAGAACTCAAGCAACTCTCAATTAACCAGCAAAAACTCAAATAAGTTTATCTTTTAACCTTAAAGCATAAAAGGTGATATTCATTCCGCTTTCAAGAAAGATACACACAAATTTGCCAGTAAAGCATCATCTACTAATATAGATCCAAAGCCACCCACATCAACTTTTCCTGATCTTGTCCTGGCTACATTATCATCAGGACCTGATGTTCCTGATGTGATGTCAATCCAGTAAACTCTCCACACCTATTGTAACAGTTTTACATGTGGATGAGTTTGGTTTTTTAAAAGCATCTTGAGGTTAAAACATATGTTAGTAAAATTAATTAAGCTGAAATGTTTTTTGATATTTAAGCAACTACATTTATCCAACGTCTACCAATGCACCTGAGTGCTGATTTACTGGGATTGTACTGTATTGGTATGTCTCTTCGTTTGTATTTTAATGTTTAATTTGTTTTATTTGTAGAAATGTTAATCAGCTTAAGTTTAATACCATACAGCTCTGACTCTTATCCTCTCTCTGTTAATTACATCTCTCTTGATTGTATAGCCCCATATCTGCAGGACTGGTACTCATGGTTTCATTTACCCACATCTGACAAAGCATGTTCTTTCTAGGAATTTTCAAGATCTTCCAGGAGAATTTATGGAATGCTTCTAAAGTTGACTATTGCATTGGAGGGCCTGGCAATGTCTAGAGAGGGGTATTCTATGCCATGCTTCTGTCATTCATACGTAGTTCATTTGATAGGTTTCACTACTACTCACAGTTTTGCATATCCTTGTAACTATTGGAGTACCTGGAAGGCAATCATACCCAGCCAAGAGCAATAGCCTATGATGATATGAAAAGTATTCTACCTTTTGTTATAGTTATAATTAAGTGAAAAAAATGACATTAAAAACAAACAGTCCCCCTTGATTCTTTCAGTTGAACTTTTCCTTCTCAAAATAATTCTGCAGAACATTTGGCTGTGGACACTAAGACTTGGACCAATTTATAGAAACCATTCCAACATTTCTAAAATAATAAAATACTCCATTATCTTCTGAGTGAATAGGTGAAATGTGACTCCAGGTGATTTATGTACACTGCACCGGGGGGGGGGGGGGGGGCAAAGTGGCACTTATTTTAATGTCATAACTATAAAATCTAGTCATGGTTGAATCTAGGGGATGGTGCTCATCTCTGTTTCTAAGCCAAAGTGTTGGCATTGTCCGTAGACACCACCAGTGTCATGTGGCCAGCATAACTATAGTCTAGTTTTGTTCACATAAGCCCATTCTTTGCTTAAGCATCTTAAACCACTATATAGTTGCCTGGTCAGTCAAAAGAATGTATAGAAAGTGTATAGCTTGCCAAACTTCTAGAAAACACACAAAGATAAAAAATTCTGTATATATTCTTGAATATCTATGTTCTGATGCATGTTTAAATGTTGGTCTCAACATTCTTTCAACTGTGATTAACATTTTTAAAAAGCTCGAGACTCTGTAGGATGGAGCCAAGACTTATTTAAGCACTATGAAACTAAAATGACTGTGTGGTACAGTTGTCTCTGATGTCTTCTTTGTTTCTAAATCTTAGCTTCATTATTTGTAATGAGGGTCCAAGTCTAAAATCTGGAGCACTGCTCTTGCTTGAAAGGAATGTGTGTCAGAATACCAGATTGAATCTACCTAGAGATTTCTCTTGCAATCGTATTTCATGCTCAACTTTATCCATTCTTCTGCAGTGGAAGATATAATTCTGAAGGAGCATTAGTGATTAGTCTTTTGAGTGTAAAGAAAGTTGGTCATATTTAGTAGTTCAGTTGCAAACTTTGAAGTGATTATATTTTTCAGGATGTGGATTTTTTTTAAGCTGTATTTCTTTTAACTTATATAAGCTGCGTTGACTTTCAAATTATAAAAAACTACCTCTGAGGATGCTTGCCATAGATGCAAGTGAAACATCAGGAGAGAATGCCTCTAGAACATGGCTATATAGCCCGAAAAAACCTACAACATCCCACTGATTCCGGCCATGAAAGCCTTCGACAATACATTGTAAAAAAGATAAGATGATGATATTGGGAGCCTTAACATAACTTTCTCTACAGCAACACCCTATAGAGCAGTGGTTCTCAACCTGTGGGTCCCCAGGTGTTTTGGCCTATAACTCCCAGAAATCCCAGCCAGTTTACAAGCTGTTGGGATTTCTGGGAATTGAAGGGCAAACATCTGAGTACCCAGAAGATGAGAACCATTGCTGTAGAGAGAACCTAAAAGACTGTGCAGTGTTGATCTAAACAGATTTCTAGCAATCTGTATTTCCTTCAATAAAGTAAAGTAAAGTAAAACACTTCAGAGTGCAAAAGGGATACCACACAACAATAAAGCATTAGTATGAAAATCCATTTCCCCTCCTGTTCTTGTGGCTACTGCAACCAAATTCAGAGATCACGGGAGAGAAGAGAATTTGGCAAGGGATATATTGTAGAATCACAGAATTCGACCATCTAGTTCCAGCACCCTGTGATGCAGGAATATATGGGATGACCATTCAGTGTCTGTTTAAATACTTCCAAAGAGGGAGAGTTTGCCATTCTCCAAAACAGTCTATTCCACTATCAAACAGCTCTTACTATTAGTATGTTTTCTTATTTTTGAGGTGGAATTGATTTATGCCTAGCGTTAAAGCAGCAGAAAACAGACTTTTCTACATGGCATCTCACCAGATAGATAAAGATGACTAATGTGTAGGTACCCATTAACAGTATGGGCCTGATTTCATTTAGATTTTCCCCCCTAGTCCTGTTTCTTTTTTCACTGCTGAACAGAAAAGAGTAATAGAGCCTGGACTACTTCCCTGTTGCCAACTGGCAACATGGATTAGGGATGTACTAATTACGAATTCTGAATGAAAAATGACAATTAGAAAAAAAAATGAAGAGTAACCAATTAAAGACAGTGCTATTTTTTCCAGAATGCATTTTTTTGTCATCTTTTGTGTTTTTGAAGTTCCTCTCCTCTTAATCTCATTGTGTGTTTATGTGGGTTTTTTTAAAAAAAATCAGATTTTAATACAATTTATAACTGTTAAAGTGTCCACTTTGGAAGATAGAACTAATATATAATTCTCTGACATCTGTTGCAAATAAACAATACCAAACTATTCACTGCTCAGACTTAAGGTAGTGCCTGTCACAGATATATAGAGTACGCAGAAGTTTTTCTGTATGCTCTTTCTGCTGAAGCTTTGACATTGACTAATGATATAGGAATCCGTGAGTGGGTCTTACATCAGCTTGGTGGAGCATAATGCTCACCAGCATAACCCGTTTCACCTACCTCAATGGACTATTTCAACTATTTCAACACCTTAACCCTAACCCTAACTCATTGCCCATATGTGACTGGGATAGGGGGGAGGGGCAGGCAGCACCTGTGCAACATCAAGCTGTGGTCCCAGTATACTTACATGCACTTGCTTAGGATGGCATCTCCTGCTACGGAAATACAGCTTAATATTGCCCAGATTCCCCCCCCCTCCCTTTCCCAAGGCCATTAATTGTACATTCTAGTATTGAAAAGGTTGATTGTGTTGGGAATGGTATCATTGTGCAAAGAGGTAATGAATACTTTCTTGTGCATTAAATGTGAAAGTGCATGTCCAGGTATGCCACCAACAGGAGTCCATCCAATGCCTCATTCTAAATAATAGAATAGGACCTTACTATACATTAGCTAATATAAGATGATTAAATTTCTTCACTGGTATTAGAGGGTGTGTGCAAGACATGTTGGACAATGAAAGATGGAGCATGCAGGCCATAGTTGCACTCATGTCCTGTTTGTGGGCTTCCCATGGGTATGTGAATGACTACTGTGGGCATAGACTGTTGGGTTAGATAGACCTTTGGACTGATAAGGCAAGGCTCTTCTTATATTTTGTCTTGAGAAATTAAGAATATGCAACTTTCCAGACCCTAATTCCTCTCAGTCTGAGATAGCATAGTCAATACTGAGGGATGACGGGGATCCAATATAATCTGGAAAATGTCATCACTTGTATTCCTCATCCAAGCAAAATTTTGTGCCAAGATATGATAGAAGACTGGAGAGGGGGCTGTTATCAGTAATGGTTTGTACTGGCAGGAGGGTTCCTTACCACCTTCTATGTGTGGTGAACTTCCATGGTTACGGTCCACTTCTCAAAGTAATTTTCTCTAAAACCAGGCCCACTTCTGATTCTGAAACTTGGCAGAGGAGGAAATCACATAAAAGCAACCAAGGGGGTGGGTTATATGAAGGCAGGAGCTTGCAGATGGCACTCACATCCCCAAAGAATCATAACATCATAGCTTTGGAAGACACCACATGGCCATCTAGTCCAACACCTTGCTGTGCACACAATCAAAACACCCCCTTTTTTGATTCCCTCCCTGGGCCTGGATTAGCATAATGAGGATGACATGAAATTGGAATGTAATGTTTAGCCCTGTCTTGGTTCCTCTGCAACGAATTAGAAGACCCTTGGGCATCAAAGATCCATTTCACATTATACAGAACAAGCCGAGATGCCCCAAAGTGCCACATCAAATATGACATAAGTAACAGTGAGCCAGCATCAATGCCAGTTTTCTGACAGATATAGTTATATGATGCACTTCTTTCCTAATGCCCGATAGCTACCTTTGCACTTTCAATCACTTTTAATATATTTCAGGTTGATTAAACATACACTTGATCACTCAAAGGATGAACATTTAAAGTGGGAAGGTGGGAGTGGGGAAGTCTAGTGATTTCCAGATATGGGCTGTAACTCCTAGCACACCCAGCTAATACTAGTGAAAGTTTACTAGGGATTTGGGGAGTCATGATACAACAACATCTGGAAGACTAGTAAGAAAAAGTTAACAGATAAGGACCATCACCTAGAACAGGGTACACAAGGACCACAACTTATTTACTATTTATTTATTTATTGATCCCCCAGTGGCTCAATGGGTTAAATCCTTGTGCTGAGAGGACTGCTGACTGAAAGGTTGGCAATTTGAATCTTGGGAGCAAAGTGAGCTCCTGTCTGTCAGCTCCAGCTTCTCATGTGGGGACATGAGAAAAGCCTTCCACATGATCAGGGGCAGCTCAACCCATTACACAAAGTAAGCATTTGCAGTATAGTTGATTTTGCCCAGGGGCACTCTTGAGGCACTCTTGGGGGAAAACAGCCCTTGACATATGCGAGTTGTAGTTACTGTAGTTACTACAATCAGAGAGCATTCTGAACTCCACCAATGATGAAATTGAACCAAATATGGCACACAGAACTCCCACGACGAACAGAAAATATATATTAGTGATTGGTTGGGGGGGGGGGGGGAAATACTGTTTGCTTACTGTTGAAAATTACTTAGGGCTGCCTCTGCACATGATGTTCAAACATCCGGGCGTCCTCTGGGCAAGGTCCTTGCAGATGGCCAAGTCTCTCACACCAGAAGAGACTTGCAGTTTCTCAATTCACTTCTGACACAAAAAAAACTAGTTTTTTAAAAATATTTGTAAACAATAAATTCAACCTGCTTATCTACCTGCCTAACAATCCAAATTGAGAGGTGTAAAACTCGTTAAACCCATGATCTAACACAAAAAAGACACTAACAAAATGCACATAATTTAACCTGGACTAATTGAACATAGTCATACCAGGACACATTCATCAATAGTAACTATTTCTACAAATAACAAAAAGTCTACAGGGTTCCCATGTTCCTATTTTACAGAGAACAGAAGAGCCAAAGGTGAGCCTGTTTAAAGAGCTATGTGGTCTAACCCGCTTTTAGATATAATAACTGATATTGTACATTTGCAAAATAATTATGAAAACATAACTAAGTAATGAACTTCTGGCCCAACTCTTCTGAGGCCACCTTTATAGCCAGCAGTTGAATTAAAACAAAGGAGGCCAATTTGACTGACAGTTGGGATGCAAGAAGAATGGTATTTCTCGTCTCCTTCTGCCAACAAACAATGCTGCAGTGAGAAATTGAGATAGAGGTCCCAGTTCCAAATGTTGCAGCCTCACTCACTGGTAGGAGGAGGTTGGAAACCTCTTCCGTATCCCGATAAAGAACAGATAAATATATTTGCTTTTCTGATGTGGATGCTAGTTGTTAAGGCGAGCTAGGGAACACATATGATAGTATCTATATAGTTACACTGAGAACTACAAAACAAACAAAATAAGTGGATTGCTGTAAGTTTTTCAGGCTGTATGGCTATGTTCCAGAGAACATGGAACATGTCCATACAGCCCGAAAAACTTACGGCATCCCAGTGATTCTGGCCACGAAAGCCTTCAATAACACATTAAACAAAATAAAAATGGCCAAAATAGCAGGAGGGAAGTGTTTAAATGTGCTTTAGTTAATAGGGGAAATGTGTACAGAAATGTGTACACACATTATGGAAAACACATGTGGAAAATGTGTAAAAATTTCCATGAATGAGGAAAAAACAAAGTCTTGCAACCAGATGCTAATTGAGGGGGAGGGGGTAGCAATGCAATAAAAACTGTGATTCAGACAGTGGCAATAAAACCAAAACTGAGAATTTTTTAACATTCATAACAGGCACAAAAGTGCCCCGACACCTTTCATAATACACAATTATAAACCTGTGATTCCACTTTAATTATCATAGCAGCATCCAATAGAATGAGGCACCAGAGCTCTCTGGCTGTGAATTCTAAATGCTGTATCTCTCTCTCCTGGTTTTACTCCATACTTTAAAGGACATATCACTGGTGCTGAATCTATTTTTGGATAAGGGATCAGCAGCTTGGGAGCTCCCCTTAAAGAGGGGAATCAAAGATCCATGCAATCCAAGCCCAGAAGCCACCAGCTACCTGTTTTCTACACCTCCTAAACTAGCCTGCTGCCACTGTTAGGTATGGTGGAGTATCTTAGCTCCAGGATGCCCAAACTCTGGTCCTCCAGATATTTTGGACTTCAAGTCACAAAAGACACAGGGCCCTGCCAGACATGCCCTATATCCCAGGATCTGATCCCAGGTTTTCTGTTTTTTCCCATTTGTGTGGACTCATATAATCCAGTTTAAAGCAGAAAACCTGGGATCATATCCTGGGATATAGGGCCTGTCTGGGAAGGCCCTCAGCTACTTTGGCCAATGATCAGATATTCTTGGAGCTGAAGTCCAAAACACTTGAGGGATAACAGTTTGGGAGACTGCATTAGCTCACAGCCAATGTTGGATAAGCACCGATCTAGCAGATCAGTCAGGTCATGGAAGGGAGGCTTCATCTTGTCTTTTGCATCAGACAAAAAAAGTTTTTTTGAACTAGTCCTGGTGACTAATGGGTCTGGAATAAAAGCAGATGCAGAAATAATGACTATTATTTTACTGCATATGGTATGTGGGAGATAATCTTAAACTGGGCCAAACTGGTTTATCTGCCTCAAGGCAGCCTGCACAGACTGGTGAGGTTGGAGGCAGGGGTGTTTTTCAGCCCTACCTGGAGATGTTAAGGGACTGAAGCTTTCCACCTTTCCATGAAAATCAGTGGCTCTCAAGTTTTAGTCACCCAGATGGTTTTTGGACTTTATCTCCAAGAAGCCTTGGTCAGCATGACCGATGACAAAAGATTATGGGAGCTAAAGCCCCAAATACACAGAGGGCCAAACATCTACTGTACAATCCTTTCCAAAGAACTGCTAAAGGCAAACTGTCTGACTTTACCTTATGACAGGCTGAGAACTTGGTAGAATTGTACCTCCTCAGTGAGTTGCACAAATTGTTGGCAGTTGCCTCTAGTTTAGTTTTGTTACCATTTGTTTTTTAAAAAAATCTTGGCTTGAAAGATGAAAGGAGTGCTGCACAGCTGAATTTCAAAAAGGTGTTTAATGTGCTGACTCACATTAGCACAGCCAGTCTTCCCCACTGTCATTGTCCTTTCCCTCTTGTATAGATATCATATCCAATGGTATAAACCACTTTTCATTTTTTCAGCCAATGATGAATTAGCAACCCTGGTCTTTATACAGGATCAGGGTTACTAATTCAACATGTTTGGGTTCCTTTCCTGACTTTGCAAAAGTACTACTCATGTTAAGAAGGAAAGTGTTTTAACAGTCCCAGGGTAAGCATATAAATCCACCATCCTCCTCACCTGTTTCCTTTCTGGACCTTAGCTCTCCTGGCGTGCAGAAATGAAGGCCTTCCTGACAAAGTAAAGAGGAAATCATCTTTTGCTTAATTTCATTATGTTCAATGGAAGAAATAAGGTTGGCAAGGAATAGCCCTACATAAAATAAACAACTGAAGATAGCATTATCAAAAATGTACTGTAAGTTGATTGGATGATGGTTGGAGCAAAAGATGGGTGAGGGGGGCTTTTTCAGCCTCAGGGCCAAATTCCAAAAGGATATAGGGCACTTATGTCACATTCCTGCGAGTACATATACAGTCTTTCATCAGAATGGAGCAAAGCAAAGTGTCCGGGGCTAGCTGTGATTCTTATTAATTTCTCATTTTCACAATTCTACAAATTCATTACTAATTTTTATGCACTCAGGGGTAAATCTTAGTGCTTTAGGGCATACTAGGAAAGCCCAGCTCATATCCCAATGGGTTTGCATTCAGAGGCTACAAAGCACAGCTTAGTTGAATGGCGTATCTTTTTTGGTTGCAAAACAAAGCTCAGAGTCTTTTAAAAGGAAAATATTATAACCTATAAAGCAGAGGGGGGAACCTCTATGGGTTGGAACTTTCCCACTGTTGCTTCATTCCACATCTCTAGTCTTGCCACAGAAGCTAATGGATTTTTACCTAGAGGCACTGAGAATTTAGTCTACGGATTTGTCTGGGCTCTTCTCTTCAGCTTTATTTCTTCAGTCATTCTAAAATGGAGGACCTTCTTACAGTGACAGTAGAGGCACTCCAAGTGGCCAGCTTCTGGTCAAATGAATCTTAAAGATTCATAAATGCATATGGTAACTTTGATGTCAACCTTGATTCAGAGTGTATCTACATTATAAATGTCAACCTCATGGTTGTCAGCAGCTTTCAATACTGTAAATCATCACCTCCTTCTGAGAAAAATCTATAATATCACAAAGGATTACTACCTCACCCACTTCATAGGAAATCTGCTACAAAACAGGAACTTCTTTGTTGAGTTCCAGGGCCAGAGAAGCAGATAGTGGAAACAGAAGAATGGCCTTCCTCAGGGAAGCGTGCTTGCTCCATCAAGGTTTAACACTTACACAAATGATCAGCCACTGCCAGAAGGGACAGAAAGTTTCATCAAGCAGGGAGCTTTGAAATGGTTGAACATAAGCTCTCTGAAACTTTAGGTGCTCTTACTGCCTATTACAGGGAAAACAAGCTGATTCTTAATCCATCTAAAATGCAGGCATGTGCTTTTCACCTTAAGAAGAGAAAAGCATCTTGAGCTCTGAGAATCACCTGGGAAGGAATCCCATTGGAGCATTGCAGCGCACCCAAATACCTGGGTGTTACTCTGGACCGTGCTCTCACTTACAAGAGGCACTGCTTGATTATCAAGCAAAAAGTGGGTGCTAGAAATAATATCATATGAAAGCTGACTGGCACAATCTAGGGACCACAATCAGACACAGTGAAGAATCAGACACAGTGCCCTTGCGCTTTGCTACTTTGCTGTTGAGTACACATGCCCAGTGGGAAATACATCTCACCATGTTAAGACAGTGGATGTGTCTCTTAGTGAGACATGCTGCATTATCACATGATGTCTATGCCCAACACTGCTGGACAAATTATACTGCTTAGCTGGTATTGCACCACCTGATATGTACCGGGAAGTAGCAGCCGGCAATGAAAGGACCAAGACATTGACATCTCTGTCCCATTCTCTGTTCAGATATCAGCTAGCATGCCAATGACTTAAATCAAGGAACAGCTTCCTAAGATCCACTCGCAGGAACATCTCAGCAAGCGAGAGTCCAAAAGTAGCAGGTATAAACCCAGAACTTCAATCAGTGGCTGAAACTGCATTAGAACCTCCCTCCTGGGTACACAGAAACCTGGGCAACTTTGAAGGCACTGAACAGGCTGCATTCTGGCACCACTAGATGCAGAGCCAGTCTTAAGAAATGGGACAAAGTGGAGTCCACGACATGCGAGTGTGGAGAAGAGCAAACCACAGACCACTTACTACAATGCAGTCTGAGCCCTGCCACATGCACAATGGAGGACCTTCTTACAGTGACAGTAGAGGCACTCCAAGTGGCCAGCTTCTGGTCAAATGAAATTTAGCATAATGCCAAGTTTGTAAATCTGTTTGTGTTTTTTAAATACATTATAACTATATTCTCATTTTATTTCTGACACGCTAAATAAATCAATCACCACATGGAAAATGCCTGTGAAGTAATGTAAGGATTGTTCAGAGTTTGGAAAGGCTACTGGGAATACTTTTTTAAGGAACCCAGATTCGTTCATGTAACTGCCATTTCACAAACTTCTGTGACTGGGAACCATGACAACCACTAAACAGGTATAGGTTTTTAGTGTAAGCAAAGGTCCTTCAGGTTGCAATAGTTCAGTCAGTGACATAAAAGCATCCTTTGCAAAATACTATTTTAGATTACAAAAATCTCCCTAGGGGAGAAGTGTGTGATTTTCTTCTCCAGGATTTAATTATCAATTTAATTGATATTTATTTAGGCATTTCTAAGCTATTTTTTGCTGTATTGCGAATGCCTGCATCTATGGGAATTGCTTCTGGAAGGGTTGAGGTTTTAGGACTTCTGCCTGTTATTTGTAGTGTCTGTTATTCATAGTAATTTCCCAAAAAAATATTTTCTCATTATTAGCCTGTAATATAATGGAGAAGGTTTCAATTTATTTCAGTTAAGCCTGAAACATTTTAGAAAAGCATTGCATGGCGTGAATCACTTGGTGTCATCAGAGAGATTTTGTTCCAGATTTCAGCAACTGTTTTCCAAATCCATTTGTTTCAGGTTATATAAAATGAATAATTAAGGACACATGGGTTCTTCTTTCATTTCATTTCTGTCTGGCTGAGTATGGCTCATTAGTACAACGCTGGATTCAAAAGAGGACAGGACTTAAGAGTTGTGTAGAAGAGATTTCGGTAAGTTTAGAGCAGGGGTCCTCAAACTTTTTAAGCTGAGGGCCAGGTCACAGCCCCTCAAACTGTCGGAGGGCCGGATTATAATTTGAAAAAAACATGAATGAATTCCTATGCACACTGCACATACTTCTTTGTATTCAAAAACACTTTAAAACAATACAATAATTAAAACAATTTTAGCAAATATAAATTTATTAGTATTTCAATGAGAAGTGTGGGCCTGCTTTTGGCTGAAGAGATAGGATTGTTGTTGTTGTTGTGTGCTTTCAAGTCATTTCATACTTAGGTTGACCCTGAGCGAGGGCCGGATAAATGACCTTGGAGGGCCATATCCGGCCCCCGGGCCTTAGTTTGAGGACCCCTGGTTTAGAGTCTCATGCAAACTAACATTCCCTCTTCTATAGTTCTGTTACTATGATGAACTTATTTCTCTCTCTCTCTCTCTCTAACTTTTTTTACCTTTTAGTTAGCATTGAACACACAGAAGCTCAGAAACAAATAGATGTGGATAGTTTCAAAACTGGAGTGAAAAAGATCAGGAATCCTCAGAAATTTGATTGCCCATCATTGTTGAATCATGGCAGGTTTTGGAAGAGAGAAGGTCCCACTCTGCATTCTTCCTCTTATCTCTCTGTACAACAGTGGTGGGAAACCAATGGAGAAGGGTGTCAGGAGTTGCAGTCCAACATCTGAAGGGCCACATGTACCTCCTCAATGACCATGGGCAACATCAGGTAGTAGTATAAGCATGGCAATATTTATTTATTTGCCATATTTATATCTCGCCCTTCTCACCCTGAAGGGGACTCAGAGCAGCACACATAAAGGCACAATTCGATGCCATACAACAATATCCAGGAAATAAACTTATACATTAAAACAACTGCTAAAAACATTTCAACAATTAAAATAATTAAAAACACGTAATCCAGGCCGTTTTAATTTTCTGTGGAAAATTAAAGGCACCCTTCCATATTCCTGATGGCACAGCGGGTTAAAACATTAAGCTGCTGAATTTGCTGACCAAAAGGTTGATGGTCCAAATCTGGGGAGTTGGCTGAGCTCCTGCTGTTAGCCCCAGCTTATGCCAACTTAGCAGTTTGAAAACATGCAAATGTGAGTAGATCAATAGGTACTTCTTTGGCGGGAAGGTAATGGTGCTCCATGCAGTCATGGTGGCCACCTGACCTTGGAGGCATCTACAGACAACACCGGCTCTTTGGCTTAGAAATAGAGATGAGCACCACCCCCCAGAGTCAGAAATGACTAGACTTAATGTTAAGGGGAGACCTTTACCTTAACTTTTTCCACATCCCATTAGGGAAAAACATATACAATTAGAGTTATAGATGTAATAGTAGTGAGAATTGCCTTGTTTGTTGATTTTTGCTTTTGTTAGGAGGGAATCTTAGTTGGGAGATTCATGGCCAGTTTATAAACCTAATCCCAGGGCCTTCTACAGTGATTTCTTTGTCAGTGGAAACTGAATCTGCTTTTGCCTGGATTTAACCTTTAAAGGAACTATCCAAGGAATTTAACATATTCTCCATTTCAGCATCTTAGATAGCTCTTAATGTTCACCATCTCATTAAAAAAACCTTCTACTACTAGTTGGTTATGTGCCTTCAAGTCATAGGTGACATTGAGGTGAACCTATCACTGGGATTTCTTGGCAAGATTTATTAGGAGGGGGGTTGTCTTAACTTTCCTCTAAGTTTGAGTGTGGCTTACCCAAGATCACCCAATTGGTTTCCATAGCTGCGTCTGGATTTCAGTGCTTGTTTCTCAGAATCCTAGTTAAGTACTCAAACCACTGCTCTGCACTGGTTCTCTTTTTACTACTAGCTATCCATTATGTCCCTGAAGCTTCAGCTGCTTATGGAGCATTCAGTTGTCCTAGCCAGTTAATATCACTGATGACTGACTGTGGAAATTGCAATCCAGTAATATCTGGTGTATCAAAGTTGTCTGTCCTTGTTAGAGCAAAAAATGAGAAATAGCAATTGAATCTGAATTGTTTTCTGAGTGTACTCCAGATATTGTAGCTAGAAAGGAGGACTGATTGTCTTCTCCATAAGCAAACATGTGATGGAATTTCAATAATACATAGGTAGAAACTGACACTTTAGTTGGCAGAAATTTACGTTCAAGGTGCATTCCCAATGAACATTTTTACATGACATGCTATGATTATTTATTTATTTATGTATTTATTTCGGTTGCTTCTACCCCGCCCTTCTCACCCCAGGGGGGACTCAGGGCGGCTTTCCTGCAAAATATTAGGAAGGTTATAATATAGTAATAATAACTTTATTCTTGTACCCTGCCTCCATCTCCCCGAAGGGACTTGGGGTGGCTTACATGGGGCCAAGCCTGATCATCGTTAAAATGTAGCATATAAAATATATAGCAACAATATAAAACAAAATTAACAACAGCATTATAGCAATATATAAAAACAGGCATCAAAAACCAACAACTAATAATAAAATTTAATTTCTCATCACTGGTGCAACAATAATTTAGAGGAAAGGGCTAGTGGATCAAGTGCATGGATCACATGACAGCAGTCAGGATAAGAACAAATAGGTCATTATAGCTTTGGATACAAAAAAGTAGTGAAATGCACGGACAAGATTTTGGGTCCTAGCTGGGGCCAGCTATCTTGGGAATTGTCTACTCAAAAGCACAGTGGAACATCCATATCTTTAGGTCTTTGAGGAAAGTGAACACGGAGGGTGCTAGTCTAATCTTCTTGGGGTGGGAGATCCAGAGCCAAGGGGTCACAACTGAGAAGGCCCTTTCTCTCCTCCCTACCAACCATGCCTGCGATGGAGGTGGCAGCGAGAGAAGAACCTCCCCAGATGATCTTAGAGATCGTGTGGGTTTGTAGGGGAAGATGCGGTCACAAAGATAGGCAGGTTCCGAACGATTTAGACCTTTTTGGTGATAACCTGTACCTTAAATTGGGACCGGAAACTTGTCGGCAGCCATTGGAGCTGTTTAAACAGGTTATGAGTCCTTATCAAGTATCTAAAGTAGATTAATAAATAGCAAATATATTTACATTCTCACCCCAAATCTGACTTGTAGGGCCCAGGAACCATAAGCTTAAATATAATATGGGTTAATATAACCCTTAAAAAACAATCCTGTGAGGATGTTTTGTGGCTGCACAATGCTGACAAACTGCTGAGGAAAACAACATGAAACAACAAGGAGCAACAGTGAGAAAGCTGTCTTCCAGAAGATAGCATATTTGCTTAGCTACAACACAGGGCAGGGGTACTTCACACTGCAAAATTTTGTTGCAGGTTCCTCTTGTCCTTTACTGTTTTGAGAATACTTTTCTGCTTATGCTGGGTATTGCTTTGGTTGAATGGGACTCAGAAGCAATGAAATCAGCACATTTTAAATGGTTTTTGTGTTCTGAGAAATTCCTACTCACGGATATTCAGCACTTGCAATACTTGTGGGGTTTGAAGTTTGTAATGTGTGGGGAGGCAGTTCTGTTTCTTCTGTGTGGATACAAGCAATACCTTTTGTGTAAATATTTAAACAGCAAACAGCCGTTTTTCTAGTGAATTCAGCTTCTCCCAAAAATAGCTTACTGAGTACTTTTCAAACCACTTGGCCTATCTCAGTAAGACAATATCCGTTTGAGGTTAATGAGGAGAATAGGCATTTGAGGTTAGTGGCAATTAGAAATGGCTCTTGGAGCAATATTTTATCTCTTGTGGTATTTAGTCTCTTGTGACCTATGCAAGAGTTTTCTCAGTCTGGAAATGCCTTGCAGCTGGGACACAAAAATGCAAGATCACACAGGAAACACAGAGGTCTTAATGGTTTTCTGAATTTTAATATCATGTCAAGGAACTTTAACGTATCTGGACAAATAATGATGTCATCCAAAGACACCCAGTTCCAAACAAATTTAAAACTTTCAGTATCACCAGGATATAATGATTCATGTGCTTATAATATCCACATTCATTAACTTGGTGCAGGAAGAAAAATAAATAAATAAATATACTGAATGGCAAATAGCAAGGCAGTGTTTAGAAAATATATCTTTATTAAACACACACAAACTACAAAAACATTTTGTCGGAACACAGACGCCTTAAAGGGCCAGACTCAGTGTTAGTTCCAAAATAGTGCTTATTAAACAAAGGAAAAAGACTCAGAGGCACTTAACTCAATGTCTCTGGTCAAAACTCAAAGGTAAAAACCAGTCCTGGTTCAAAAAGGTAACTAAAGTAATAATCTGGATTATCCCGAGAAAAGAAACGGATTAAACAAAGCACTCCGAAAGTCACACAAAACAGCACAGCATGCAAATGGTTAACAAAACAAAGAAGCTGCAGGGAAGAAAGCGTAGTCAAGTGAAGTCCAGGGTCGTAGCAAGCAGAATCCGAAGTAGTGAAGTTCCAAAGTCCGCGGAAGCAGCATTGTAGTCAAACCGGTCCAAGGTCAAGGAAGGGGGAAATCCACACTCACGAGAATCCAAGCCGAGTTGAAAGCACACACGAACAGAGGCAGTAACCTGCAGATCCAGGACCCAATGCCAACACGAAACAGGCAGCGACAAGTACCAAATGCACAAATGTAAACCAACACCTTGCCGTCTGCAAAGATTCATCATTTCTGAACCTACTTTTATCTTACACATCATCATCAGAAGATGACCTGACTTCCACCCCATCATTATCCCTTGCAGCTGTTCTTGACTCCACACGTGAACTCCTACTCCCATCTCTCTACCTTCTCCATCTTCTGTCAAGACTTAGATCCCCTCAAGACTCAGATATATTCCCCGATTGCCAGTCCTCATTACCAGAGAACCATAAAAATGTATCACTGGACGTTGGCTCCACACATACAGCTTGTACCTCTTTCCCCTTAGTGTAGTCCAATGTGTCATCCCCGTCTTCATCACTCCTTAACCCATAATTCCCAGAGAAACCCACAAATGATTCCTCATCTGTAGGAACAGTAAGTATATCCCGGATCCTCTTCCTCTGTTGCTCCTCATCAGACTCCTGCTCCTGAGTAGCCCTTTTCCTTCCCTTAGACCAATCCATAATGTTTCCTTCCTCCTCTTCACTTGTTGACCCATCATCCCCAGAGAAACCCTCGAATGACTCCTCATCTGAGGGTGCCATAAGTATGTCCCAGATCCTTTTCCTCTGTTACTCATCATCAGATTCCTGCTCCCGAGTAACCCTCTTTCCCCTTCTAGTGCCCAAACTACTATTAGCATCGTTACTCACAGGCTCTACTACAACACATTTCTCTTAGCAATACAAAACAGATAAAAGGGAATAAATCCTATAAGTTGCTCACTACCGAATCCTATATTAGATAAATAATAACAATTAAGAGGCAAGAACACAACAGGAGTGGGGGTGTAAACAGGAATTAGATATCTAATCCCACAGCTGATGGTATTATTTGCTTTCAAGACTAACTTCCTCTAATGCCGACTATGTCATTTTTGTTTTTTTATCGAACTAGATAAAATTTATGTATTTCTGTTTAACATGATTTCTAATATTCTTGAAACATATAACTGATTATCTATTCCAATTTTCCCTCATGTATGTCACAACCAGTTGCAATTCTTGCTCAAACCCCTCTGTTGTATTATTCTGGAATAATTTTGTGTATCTGTCAATTTTTTCAACAACCAATTTTCTGTTGATGGGACCTTTTCTATTTCCCACGTTTCTGCAAACTAAACCATTGCTGCAGCTATCAAATACTGTATAATTGTTCCATGTAGTATGCTTGGGTTTCTGTCAACAAACTGCTTATGTTGGGAATCAACAGAGGTTGAGATCTAGCACAAGGTTGGGGAACTTCAGGCTTTTGCCTCCATGCACTTTCAATCTGGTTGAGGTCCCTCAATCTGCCTGCTAAACGGGAGAACTATTTATTGAAAAAAAGAGTAAGATCTAATAAGATGAAAATGAAGCTAAACCAAAACTGTGGTAGAGGAAAGTAAAAATGCTTCCCCCTGCCTCACTCGATATATTTTGGAAGTTTATGTTTCAGAAGTCAAGTTTGATCATGAAACCTTGACTTCTGAAATGTAGACTTCCAAAATTTTCCCTGGGGTTTTTGCATTTTAGGATTGTTTTGTTTTTAAAATGGATCAATACAGTGTAGTTCCTTATCACATGGCAGCCCCATCTTTAGACATTAGGTAGCCTGAACCTCCCTTAGAGACAAGGTGGGAGGCAGGCCTGGGAATGCATTACTTCATGGGCCTCTAGGCAGCTCCATGGAGTGCTTTCTTTTCCAGGGTTAAAAAACTCTTCAAATGGTTCAAAAAGAAAGAGGGAGGGAAAATGAATTCCTGCTGATTGAAACATGGAAGAAAGAGGATCAAGAGAAGAAAAATACTAAAGAAACACAGGCATGGAGGAAGAAAAAAAGTGAAAAAGAAGTGTGGGGCAAATAAGAGAAATAGCACTATGTATGTAGTAAGAGTAAGACCCCAGATGGAACAGGTATTTTTACTCACTATATACAGAGAGGTCTGATCTTTTCTTTTAAAGATATATTTTCACCTCCTGGATTTGAAATCCCTCAACAACGTGCAAGCAGCTGAACAGTATTGAATTTCTTTTTTAGCCTGTAGGATTTAAAAGGCTGTCTGTAATTGATGGCTTGTTTTAAGACCGCAGGAAACTACTTGTCATTATCCATTAACAACCACTTTTCGAGCTTTCCCCCAGTTTTGCCAGTTTTAGAAGAAAAAAAATAGATGATAATGCAAAAAGTTTTTTAAAGAAGTGGTCTGCTAGTTGATCCCCTGGGCATAAAAAATTGAAATCTTGAATTAACCATTTCCCTGCAGCAACTCCTATGAACATTGCCAGCGGTTTTGTGCTGCCCCATTAAACCATGTTGAGTCCCCCCTTCGGGGGTTAAGAAGGACGGGGTACAAATGCTCCAAATAAATAAATAAATAAACAATTGCTTCATCCCTGAAGCTTTTAATTCACAACAGTCTACCAAGGAAAAGCAGCACCTTGGGTAAATATTTCTTTTGATACATGATGCTACAGATTGTCCCCCTACATTATGAATGATATATTATGAAAGGTCCATCATACAATACAAACCATAGCAAGGAAAACTGCAATGTGCTGATTATGAATCACTTGGAAATATGGACCAATTATGCCTTGGTTACATGAGGAATCGTGCTAGGGTTGTATATCTCATATTATCATGAAAACTTCTACCGTATATATTCGAATATAAGCCAATCTGAATATAAGCTGAGGCACCTTATTTTACCACAAAAAACTGGGAAAACTTATTGACTCAAGTATAAGCCGAGGGTGAGAAATGCAGCACCTATTGGTAAATTTCAAAATAAAAATAAATACCAATAAATTACATTAATCGAGGCATCGGTAGGTTAAATGTTTTTGAATATTTGCATAAAGCTGTCATTTAAGGTAATGCTGTCCAACTCTGATTAAACCATTATACTAACCCTTTTCAATGTAAATGTGCTTATGTATCCTTCCAAGAATCACCACAGTTTATTTTAATGTTACATTTTGGGGAAAATGCAGTAAGGAAAAGAGGGAAAGACTGGTGCCAAGAGAGGAGGAGAGGAAGATGTGCACTGCACCAAGAGAAGAGGTGCAGTTGAGAGAGAAGCAGAGGAAGGAGAGCTGGGTTGCTGTGCGGAGAGGTGAAGGTATAGGCAGGAAGGTATGGGACTGAAAGAAGCCCTTCTTTCAGCCCCATGCTTTCCCACCAGGACCCTCACTGAGGGGGGCTTTTTCAGCCTTAAAAAGCCGGAAAACAAGGCTTATACCCGGGTATATACAGCATATGCATGCATTTGATTCTATACAGATAAAGCAGTAAGGTCATGTCTTACCATGTACAGATTGAAGTCAAAATGATTGTTCATTATTGTAAGCTACACAGAAAGATTTTACATCCTTACCTCCCTGCCTCATGGACTGAACAGGAAACAACCACAGATTAAAATACATCAACTAACATCAGTTCAAAAGAACATATATGTTCAAAATACATTAAAACAATTGTTGCATAGTGTAAAATTCCTAATTTAAAATCTATAAAAATAATTCCATGGTCTAGAGGCGACTGATGTCTATGACAGAACAGGGAATCTATGACATCGAGCAGGATATGAAGGATTTTGGAATAGATACACAGATAATTGATTGATTGAATTTCTAGGATGGATGCTCTTTGATGCTAAGGCCCCTTCCACACAACTGCATAAAATCCACACTGAAGTGGATCGTATATTAGTGTGGACTCAGATAACCCAGTTCAAAGCAGATATTATGGATTATCTGCCTTGATATTCTGGGTTATATGGCTGTGTGGCCCCGAGTCTCATCTACCCTAGCAAGCAAATCCAGTGGTTAGGGAAAATGGGAATTATAGTATTAAACCATTTAGAATGCCCACTTATGGATCGTTTTTGAGTCAACATGTCTGGGTTTATGGGACAGGGGTCCTCAAACTAAGGCCTGCGGGTCAGATGCAGCCGTCCAAGATCATTGACCGACCCCACACCCTAAACTTTAGACTTAGGGTTGCCCTAAGTTTGAAACAACTTGAAGGCACACAACAACTATCTCAATTAATTTGACTATCTCATCAGCCAAAAGCCCACACTTTCCACTGAAATACTGGTAAGTTTATGTTGGTTAAAATTGTTCTTCATTTTAAATATTGTATTGTCCTTTCATTGTTTTGGTTTTTTTTGGAACTACAAAGAAGATATATGCAGTGTGCATAGGAATTCATGTTTTTTCAAACTATAGTCCAGCCTCCTAACAGTCTGAGATACCATAAACTAGCTCTCTGCTTAAAAAGTTTGAGGAGCCTTGCACTAGCATCTGTGCATATAAAAAGAATGACATGCCTTTCACTTGCAATTTCAGCTGTTATAGAGGCATGATGTATAGTCTTTTGTCAATTATATTTAATCCATGTCTTCATATTAAATTAACTTTAGGAAGTAACCATGATTTGAAAACAGTGAGATCATGCTTTTTAGGGGAAAGGTGGTTTGAATTTGGGATTTACATCAATTTGGCTTGGTAACCTTTTAAATGTGCCACAAGACTTTTTTGCTGTTTTAAAGTCTATGATTGTCCTATTAAAGTCTATGCCACTCTTATCTGACTGTTATTTGATCTCATCTATTACTGTACTGTATTGTGAATTCTGCTCCGTAAAAGCCATACTTCTAGATATTCCTTTAATGAGTTGCTTTTAGAGTCACACTGAACCAAAGAGCAAGGAGCACCTTTGAGACTCACTGAGAGAAAGAAGTTGGTCGCATAACCTTTTTCAGACTAGGTCTATGAAAGGTTATGCGACCAACTTCTTTGTCTCAGCGAGTCTCAGAGGTGCTACAAGGTCTCTTTGCTACACATATTCCACACTTTGATTTCTACTGAACCAGAGAAACTACAAACCAAGAAATGCCTTTTTCCCAACTTCCAGCATTAATGCTTCGTTTACACAGAGTTTCAGATGTGTACATTTCTTATCACACTAATCGTTAAGCTGAACCACAACACAACAAAAACACTCACAGCTTTACCCTAACATTGTTTTAGACAGTCCAATGCAGGAATGATGAACTGAGATGGCGGGAGTTCTCTCTTCTGATTCAGAACTATTTGTTTCCAGATTATCTAGCTAGCTTGTCCTCATATCTTTATTGGGTGTAATCATTTCAAAGTTTACATGTTTGAAATACAATTTTATTGGTTTTCTTTCCCAAAAAAATAGGAAGCTTTTGTGCGAATTCCAAATGTGAAAGGCTTTAGTGAGGCTCCATTCTGAGTTGATGCACAGAGAGGGATTTGATTTCACTTTATGAAATGTAAATCTCATAAATCTCTCCTTTGCAGCAACCCTACAATCCTCCTCGAAGCCCCATTTTCTCAGAGAGGCTGAGCAGGATTACAAGACATGCTCTGAAAACACTTTCAGAGAATGTCTCAAAAAATATGCTCTTAATGCTATACCAAATTGGTATAATTTCCTATCTGAGATTGGAAAAATTAAATGTATGTAGAATTATGAAATTGGAAAAATCTTGGTTAAAAAAGCCCGGAGTTGCTGACTGCCTGGGGTCTGCTTGAAGTCCTCCAAGAAGATCCCTACATTTATTCAGAGAATATGTTCCATTCTTCTTGCGTTCAAGAGGTTTGTCCTGATTTTAATTTGAAATTATTTTCCATGAATATAAAGCCATTACATCTCATTTTCCCTTCTGTGCTATCCTGATTCCCCTTACTTTTCTCTTTCTAGATTATGAACAGAATTTGTTCAACATTTTACGCATGTCTATTTGTTTCCATAACAGGGAGCTGTCCTTTGAACTTGTTCCTGTTTGTATATATTCTTGGTAGGCCTAAATCCAATTGTTCATCCATCCCAACTAGAGAAGACCATTTTGAACATATTTTGTTGTTTTTTTAAAGCAAGGTACCCCAAGAGTGAAAATACTTTGTGGTATCTAAATGATTAAAATAAACACAAGATGAAAGATGTACAGTTGAACCCCCCCCCCCCCGCCTCAATGCATGGACTTAGCATGTACAGATGTAGTTATGCACGGATTTGATTTAAAATGTCCTCTCTAGGTCCATTAGAAGTTGAGCATTCAGTGGGACTATCAAGCTCATTTTCATCAAGGGCCACATAAGCCTTATTGCTGTCTTCAAAGGTCCGTTTGTAATCGTAAGACTGTATAAATGTAACTATGATGCCCTGGAATTGAAAGACTAATACATGGTGCTATAAAAATAAATGATGGAGGAGGAGGAGGAGGAGGAGGAGGAGGAGGAGGAGGAGGAGGAAGACGAAGGAGAAGAGAGAAAGAGGGAGAAGGAGAAGAAGGAGAAACTTTGTTGCCCAAGTGTGTATGTGTAATTCATCGCACTATATACATAAATGAATAATAGTAATAGAGATAGTAATAGCAGAAAGATGACACTATGTTGACCTGGCATTAAAAGCCTCATTCATGGCACTATATAGATAAATGAATAATAATTATAGAGATAATTATAGTAGAATAATAGTAATAGAGATAATAATAATAATAATAATAATAATAATAATAATAATAATAAACAGAAATATGAAACTATGGTGCTCTGGTACTGAAAGCCTCCCGAAACACCTCTGCCATGAAAACAAGCCACTGATTACCAAGGTTGGTACAAACCTCATGTATCCCATTATCCTCAGACCGTCTGTGTGGAGGAGCAAAGTGGAGAGAGCAGCCTTTCTTCACCATCTCCTTTCTAATGTATTCTGGTTCAGCTAGGAGGGGAATGGATCAGACATGGGCATGCCTTTTAAAATAATAATAATAATAATAATAATAATAATAATACTTTATTTGTACCCCATCATCATCTCCCCGAAGGGACTCGGGGCAGCTAACAAAGTACTCAAGGTGCCACACATAAAATAGAATTACATATCATCAAAACAATACACAACTTGTCTCAATACAACAATGAAGAACACTGATTAATAAAATTAAAAAAATCTAAAATTTCAAAACATTAATCCTTAGCCCCAGTTCTTGTGTCTCTGTTTGTAAGGAGAATGGGTAGCCTCAAAAACAAAAGCCAAACCAACTCCTCAAAAATCCCTCAAATCCTCCTCCTTTTGACTAAGAGCATTCCATGTTTCCAATATGTATATATAATAATGTGGCAGTAAATCTACAGGTTGATCTTACCACTTGCATTTTACAAGAAGAAATTAGTCCGGCAAAGATCAAGGCTTTTTATTGTTACAGGGTGATTGAGATTCCCGGAAAAGGTCTCTAAAGTCTTCCAGTAATCTTTCTCAGTTATAAAGTGTTTGATTATTGCTTTATTTTTTATTTCAAGCAATGAATGAAAGCCCCAAAGAAGATATTAATCTCAATGCACTCATAGTGTTTGTTGCTAGTGTCTGTTCTCACCTTTAATTTGAGCTATCTCCATTAGTCCTAGGTTTCTTTTTACTGTAGGTCTGAAGGAAATGTTTTTGTTGAGAAGTCAGTCCATTAAGGGGACAGTACGAACGTTATCATAAAAAAATCTAATTCCTTGTAGTTAAACTGCATTCTGAAACTGCATTATATGACAGTGTAGATTCAGCCTAGGACATGGAAAAATGACTTGAAATTTCAGGGAAAAAATCCATGTAAACATTAAGAAAAATCTTTGATGATAAGAGCAGTTCCACAGTGGAATATGATGCCTCAGAGTGTGGTAGAGTCTCCTTTCCTGGAGGTTTTTTTTTTTTTTTTTTTTAGCAGAGATGGGATAGGAATATTTTGATTCTGTTTTTGTGCATGGCAGTGGGTTGGATAGCCCCTGTGGTATCTTCCAACTCTTATGTTTCTATTATTATTCCATGAAATTGTATTATGCTCTTCTTGATGCAATAATAATAATAATAATAATAATAATAATAGATCTCACAAAATTTCACATCTGCTGTACATGGATGACCTGAAGCTGTATGGGAAAACCAAAACTGAAATCCAGTCTCTAACACTGTCTGAATTTTTAGCACAGATATCAACATGGAGTTTGGTTTGGACAAATGTTCGACAGTGGCACCGAAGAAGGGAAAATCATTAAAAAAGTGAGGGCATAAATATGCTCAATGGTCAAGCGATAAAGTGTCACCAGCCAGAGGCTTATAAATATCTGGGCATACTCCAGCTGGACAACATCAAACATGAACATGTGAAAACTGTGGTCAGCAAAGAATACATTCAAAGGGTCAGAAAAAATCTCATAAGCAAGCTCAATGGAGGCAACACCATCAAGGCCATAAACACCTGGGCCATACCTGTCATAAGATATACTGCTGACATCATAAACTGGACACAGGCAGAACTGGACAATTTGGACAGAAAAAAATAGAAAACTCATGACCATTCATAATTCATTACATCTTCGCAGTGAAAGTCTGTTGGCAAAGGACTTTTACAAGTAAAACAAGCAGTTGAAGAAGAAAAACATGCCCTGGCAGAATATGTTAAGGAAAGCCAAGAACCTGCTTTAATTGAAGTCAATAAACGGAAACTTCTCAAAGCACAGCAGACAAAGAGTCAGTACAAGAAAACTGCACTCCAAACCAGAGCTGACAGCTGGCACAACAAAGCATTGCATGGGCAATTCCTTGACAAAATTGAAGGAAAAGTTGATAAGGAGAAGACCTGGTTATGGCTCATGAATGGAACACTGAAGAAGGAGAAAAGAAGGCCTGATTCTTGCAGCCCAGGAGCAAGCCATCAAAACAAATGCAATTAAGGCCAGGATCAAAAAATCAACTGATGACCTAAAATGCAGACTGTGCAAGGAAGCTGATGAAACCATTGATCATATCCTCAGCTGTTGCAAAAAAAATCGCACAGATGGACTACAAACAAAGACACAACTCTGTGGCCCAAACAATTCACTGGAACTTATGTCACAAGTACCACCTATCAGCAATAAAGAATTGGTGGGATCATAAACCCGCAAATGGAAAATGAACATGCAAAAATACAGTGGGACTTTCGAATTCAGACTGACAAAGTTTTGGAACACAATACACCAGACATCACAATTGTGGAAAAGAAAAAAAAATGGATTATTGATGTCACCATACCAGGTGACAGCTGCACTGAGGAAAAACAACAGGAAAAAGTCAGCCGCTACCAAGACCTCAAAATCGAACTGCAAAGGCTCTGGCATAAACCAGTACAGTTGGTTCCAGTGGTCATTGGCACACTAGGGGGGCATGCCAAAAGATCTCAGAAGGCATTTGGAAACAATAAACATTGACAAAATCATGATCTGTCAACTCCAAAAGGCCACCTTACTTGGATCTGCGTGCATCATTCGAAAATACAGTTCTAGACGCTTGGGAAGTGTTTGACTTGTGATTTGTTGATACGAAATCCAGCATATAGATCTCGTTTGCTGTGACATACTGTGCTTTTGTGTCAGTAAAATAATAATAACAACTTTATTTTTATACCCCAACTCCATCTCCCCGAAGGGACTCGGGGCAGCTTACATGGGGGCAGGCCCAGCAATATAGTTAACACGTTATACATTAAAATGCAAAACAACAATATAAAACAAAGCAAAATAAAAACAACAGTACAACAAAATATAAAACAATGATCAAACCAACAACCAATAGCAAATTTGAATGTCTTTTCATAGTTGGGCGGACTGGTGTCACAACATTTCAGAGGATAGGGCAAGTGAGTAAAGTGCATAGGTCATATACTAGCAGCAAGAATAAGAGCAATATAAAGTGGGTTATTATAACATTGGATAAACAATAGTAAAGTGTGACAGTAAATTGTCTAGATGTACATTGGATTTATATGCTGCCGCATCACACAATAGACTCATGTTCAGTTTGTGCTCTATTAAAACTCCTGGGTCTCTTTCACATGACTACTCCAAGTCCACCTACCCAATCTCTATGTCTTACCTACTGCTGAAGCCCCCCTCCCCTCTCCAAGTTCTGTTGTGTCATAACTGTAGGCAAGGAAGATTGAACAGCCTCCAATAACAGTTAAGAAAGCCTTCTGCTCATTTTGGGGGGCAAAATGGAGGTAGGGAGGTGAAGGTGAAACTGATATCCCACCTCCCTGGGCTGCTTAGTGATGTCTGGTATCTGTCTCCAAAGACGAATACATGTAAAGATCTGGATCTTCACGAATCTTTGCAGGTATTTTTTAAATCTCAGTTTAAATTAGATTAAAATATTTATCCTGAGTGATTTTGCATTAATCTAGGTGTATCATTTGGATACCTCAGGCCACTACACTGAAGGATCTGGCAGTGCAGATGGGCCCTCCATTAATTGCTTATAGTGTAATCCTATACTCTCTTATCTAGGGATAAATCACACCATACTCAATTATGTGTATTTTAAAATAAACGTTGTATCAGTTTTTACTGTTCAGCATTTATTTACTAGGAGGCAAAATCCTTGATTAAGTAATTTAAAAAGTCAACAGATGAAGGTATTAGTAGCGATGGATTACTTTTCTTTTAGCAATTGCTCTAGAGGGTTTCTTTCCCTGAACATGTATTACCATTAGAATATGCATAACATATTTCTTTCATTTTGTGAAAATAAAGTTTTTAAAAATAACTAAGTGTACATGAACAAAAAATATTATTATTAGTGTTTTATAATTGTTATTAAATATCACCCAAAGAAGCTATAAGTGTGATTTTAAAACTGTATGCACATTAAATAAATATTGATGGGTCTTTAATATGGGAGAGGAGAAGTCATAGGGAGGAGGGAGCAAACTTGTTTTCTGCTGCCCTGGAGACTAGGACACAGAACAATGGCTTCAAACTACAAGAAAGGAGATTGCACCTGAACATGAGGAAGAACTTCCTGGCTGTGGGAGCTGTTCAGCAGTGGAACTCTCTGCCCTGGAGTGTGATGGAGGCTCCTGTTTTGGAGGCTTTTAAACAGAGACTGGATGGATATCTGTCGGGAGTGGTTTGAATGCAATTTTCCTGCTTCTTAGCGGGGGTGTTGGACTGGATGGCCCACGAGGTCTCTTCCAATTCTATGATTCTATGATTTTTGTCCATTTCCTTGTGGACTATCATTACTCTGCAATGTCAACTAAAGGAGAAATCCAAGAAAGCTTATAAGCAGTTCTACGCTAAGATGACCATTTAAATATTTTGATTATGATTTATCAGCTATAATAAACATGTAGAAATGAAGCCAAATGTATTTCCCCTCTCCTGTTTAAATCCCCAAATCAATCTTCTCAAACATAATGGATATCAATGACAAAAATCAAGTGAAATTAAGACTTCAATCAAAGCTGTTTTCCACTTGTTTGCAGCCAAATTCCCATTTTTAATTGATCTAACAGCTCTGACTGATGTAAAATAAAGGTCCTCTGGTTAATATTTTACACCCTGGAAAGGTTAGGATCAATATATTTTACTCTATCTTTTTAAAATTTAATTTTACTGAGCTGCTGCTTTATCAGAGAAACAAATACTCCTTTATGCTACTACTGACCATCTGAAACTAGTAATGATGCACCTGCATCTCAAGTTTTAAAATCTTGAAATATTAAACTATTTCAGGACAGAATATTAAGCTTCCCTGTTTAATCATTGATAAAGATATTAATGTTCTTGAGCTTCTTGTCAATGGCATAAATCCAGCATAATCTTACAAGTAGAAATGGTGCACTGTTGGAGTTCTGCTGGATTTTCAGTAAC
This sequence comes from Anolis sagrei, assembly GCF_037176765.1. NCBI lineage: Eukaryota > Metazoa > Chordata > Lepidosauria > Squamata > Anolidae > Anolis > Anolis sagrei. The sequence goes on from NC_090024.1 coordinate 85,575,687, forward strand.
ACATACAGTAGCTCAAGCGTGTGACATTGCACAAAATTGTGCAAGTGGACTAGATAATTTGCGTTAACTATTCTCTTAACCCTACATGAAAGAGAATTCAGTGTGTATATACTAGAAAGACAAAGATGAAGGTTGTTACAGTAAGTTGTGGCAGGAACAAGTATGTATGTGTGTTGAAGAAAAACCTTATGATGGTAATTATTATGTGTAGCTGGTAATGTAGGTCAGCCAGCAATCTTGGACCACACCCTATAGGGTATAACTGTGTGAGTTTTTAGAATACAGTTCTGGAGAGCTTTTTCTCTGAGGATATCTATGCTCAAACGCTCTGTTATGAGGAGCAGGTTGGAGAGAAGCTGTTATGCTGCTCTAAAGGAGGCTATGGTGGAATAGCTGTTTGCTCAAGGTTTATGTTTTGCTTTCTCATTTGACTTAAGATGAAGATGCCTTATTTTGTGTTACTTACAAAGACTATGTAAGTTTCTCGCACTGTTTGTGTTTTGTATGCAACATTGCAAGTTTGTATTTAATCTCTGCCATTAAGAGTACAGATTTTTCTGTTCATTTCTACTCATGTCTGTGTGTCTTGTGCATGGGACGTGGCTAAGATCTGCTCGCTGCAGAACAAAGGCATGGCTTAAGGTCCGATATGTTGGATTTCCCCCATGTACATATGTGCTTTAAAAAAGACCTGTCAAGACACCAATGCATTTCATTTTGGGCAAGAAATACTAAAAGGTGGTTTTGGTAGTTACTTCCTCTAAAATACAGCCTTTGTCACTGGAATTCATTGGTGGTCTCCCATCCAAGTACTAAACAGGGCTGCTTAACTTTCCAAGTCAGACAGGAACTGATGCTTTTAGGATATTTAGGTCTCAGTTTACAGAGGCACTTTCTTACATAGTCATTTTATAGCCAACATTCATCTTTCTTTCTTTGTCCTCTGTCTGGTGATATATATTTTAGCAGCATTGGAATTGGCAAAATGGTAGCAGGCTGGAGGAACACACACTTTTAGTCTTGGTTTGTAGCAGTGGATCTGCAGTAAATCATATAATAAAGCTTCAACTGAATAATAATAATAAAATTCTGCTTTAACTAAGTCTACCTAACTCACATGTTTTTGCATACAACAGGAAATGTAAGCAGCAGCTGCCTCCAGAATCTCATGTATAAACTGCAAATCAGAGAGAAATGGTGGCAGAAGATAAACTTACCTCACCAGCTACTGCTAGCATGTTAAAAAGTATAGATCTGTAAGTCACCATTAAAATGAAGACCATATGAAAAGTGAGGGCTGGTAAAAAAATCATGACTGGAGGCCTTTTGGAAGAAGCTCTCAGATGGTCTCTGGAAGGCTCAAAGTGTTTTGTTTACTTATGCCAGATTAATTTGGTTGGGTCCTTGCATACTTGCATTCGGGGAAAAAAACTATTTCTACCTCTGGTATTAAAGGTCGCATCCACACCTTCCTGGATTTTTACGTGAGGCATCCAAACGCCTGGAAGACTTGGATATAATCAAGCATGGCCAGTGTCTGGACTGCCCCCTCAGATAGCCCTCTCAGGTTTTCCGGGCTGATTCAGCCTGAAATATCTGAGAGAGCTCTAATGCCCTCCCCTCCCAAAAAAAAAAGCATTTAAGAGTAAAAAATAATAATTACCTGGCCAGCATTTCTCTGCTGCCAGCCCACTCCTGGCACCAGGAGAAAGGGGGGGGGGGGGAGGAAGGGAGGAAACTAGCTCCTGCCCCCTCTTCTGGTGTGTCATTTCTACATGCCAGGAGAGGGCTGGCAGTAGGGAAATGCTGGCTGGGTAAGTAATTTTTACTTTTTAAGGCTTTTCTGGGGGTGAGGGTGGGGGTGCGTGGGTGTTGGTGTCTGAAAGGTCTATCAGACCATCTGGACCCTCCCTCACCAAAAAGCATGAACTTTCTGGGGCATGTGTGGACTCTAAAGTCCTATCTGGAACCACCCAAAGTTGCTGCTATAGGAATTATGTCCAGGAACACACCAATTTCTGTAGACGATTAATTTAGATTCTTAACTAGATTTCTACTAGTTTTATTTCTCTGCTGTATTTATGCTAGCAAAATGATACCAATTTGATGTCAGCAAGTACTTATAGATTTCAATGGAGAGATTCTTTGTACTCTATCTGTATGTGTTTGTGTAAAATCATGTGGCTCTCTAGATGCTGTTGCACTGCAAGCCCATTAGCTATAGCCTGCATAGTCAATGTTGGGTGTTGCGTGCCAACATCTGGGAGCCACATGATTGTGCCCTGACTCTGCAGAAGTGCAGAGGAAACTTTTCCTGTGAAGAACTTCATTCTCTTGTGCCCTTTCTTTTTCAAAGACTGTTTGTCACTGGATGTAGCATTTGCTTCTAAAATAAGCTTTAGTTTGGGGTGGGGGATGAGGTCAGAGCTGCTGGATGCGAAGGGCAAATTTTCTGAATTTTTATTTTTCAAATATTTAATTAATATTTCTTAGCATTACATATTGGAATTCAGAGATCTGAACTACAAAATCATCTACATGGCAGTGTACACCTTTGCTTTCTGATACATGAAACAAACTTCTGATGCATGATACAAAATTATTTTAAAATATTGCCAATAAAAATTACCTTCAGGCTGTGTGTATAATGTGTATATGAAACATACATGAATGTCCTGATTAGATTTGGATCCCATCACTGATATATAGCATTATGTATGTATATGTAAGCACAGGTATTCTAAAAAATGCAGAAGAAGAAGGAGGAGGAGGAAGAAGAGGAAGAGGAAGAGGAGGAGGAAGAAAAAGAAGAAGAAGAAGCAGCAACTGAAATCCAGAACACACTTTTGGTCTCAAGTATTTCAGATAAAAGGAGCCCCCGGTGGCACAGTGGGTTAAATCTCTGAACTGCTGAACTTGCTGACTGAAACGTCGCAGGTTCGAATCCGGGGAGTGGTGTGAGCTTCTGCTGTTAGCCCTAGCTTCTGCCAGCCTACCAGTTCAAAAACATGCAAATGTGAGTAGATCAATAGGTACTGTTCCAGTTGGAAGTTAGTGCTTCACGAAGTCATGCTGACCTCATGACCTTGGAGGTGTCTATGTACAATGGCTTAGAAAAGGAGATGAGCATCAACCCCCAGAGTTGGACACTTAATGGATTTAACATCAGGAGGAAACCTTTACCTTTACCTATTTCAGATAAGGGATACACAACCTGTATAACATTATAGTGAAAAAATTCATTTCACTACTGCACTGATGCTATAATTCTTTTTTTCCTGATGATTTTTTAATTCTGATATATTTTTTTTCAAAGACAGGAGAAGAGAAGGATAAAGTATTAAAGAAGAACTCCCATTATCTTTACCTTTCCCACAATTTATCTACAAACAGAAGCAGCAGGTAAGATATGCGGCAAGTCAGCTGGCATGCAGAAAGCACAGCCTGGGGCACCATGTACGTCATAAGGGTGTGTGAACCGCAGCCATTGATGTCTGTGTGCTCCTCAGGACTTTTTGTTCTCTTATGTCCTAGAATTCTTTTTAGACAAAATTGAAAATGCAAATCAGCATTTGCAGCTGGCATTGGGAAGTGCTAGAAATTCATTTGGTATGATGAAATTACTATTTGAATCTTAACTTCATCTGATGCAAGAAAGGGACGCCCCTCCAAGACAGGACAAGAGCAGCACGTGAGCCACATATTAAGATCCCTTCCCATCTTCCCTGAGGATCATCTGCCTGCTATTACCACCATTAGAAAAGCTGTATATTGCAATTTTTTTTTTAAAAAAGCATTCTTTCTTCATAAAACACTCCTTGTTCACAAGCAGGTTGATGCTGCTGGAAGTTCCTCAGAAATGCCGAGCATCTTAAAACAAGTTATATGGAGAATGCATTCTGTGTTCTAAAAAAAAAAACAAAAAACCCAGTACCTTTGCAATGCAAAACAATACTTTTGGTGGAAGCAAGCAACCAAGAAAGCAAGAGACACTTACATGCTTTAAGGTGAAGCAGTAAAGGTGCATGGCCCCCAATGGGCTTTTGGGGGGAGGGCAATGATGCTTCAACCTCTTTACCACTAGACATCCGAATCATTTCCTGATTTTGGCTCAATAGTTTTAAATATAATCTATATATCAATTTTGCATTCATTTTATTCCATATTTACGTCTGATGGTCTCCTACACAAACTATCCTTGGGTTTGTTGAGAAGGTTTTCCATTCCCTATTTGCTCTTTCTAGTTCCTCGTTAGTGCTTTTCACAAGATCTTAGGGAAGGCAAATGGCCCTTAAGATAGCTCACATTTATAGTGTAGTTATGCTTAAATTGGGTAAGGTTATACAGTGTCTCCCATGGCATGATGTTTCAGCTAATCATGTATACATAGACTGTGTTCACAGGGTGAAAACAAACAAGAGTTAATCCCATCAGTTATATCTCTTGTAACTGTTATTTTCCAGACTCTTGGGGATCAAAGCAGCAATGGGAAACCGGAAATGCTCATATGTGATGCTGCTCATTTTTCTGTGATGCAGATAACATGAAGTGATATATTGACATTTTCAAGGAGTGGAAGGTATGCCAAGACAGCTGGATTTAATTTCTACATTTCATCTTTTTGGTATTCAGATAATTCACGAGCATTCATGGTTTGGACAAGGAAGGAAAAAATAACCTTTACAACCCCTCTTAGGCCCCTTCTACACTGTCCTTATATCCCAGGATCTGATCCCAAATTATCTGCTTTGAACTGGATTATATGAGGCCCCATCTACATTGCCAAATCAAATCCAGATTATCTGCTTTAAACTGGATTATATGGTAATGTAGAGTCATGTAATTCAGTTCAAAACATATGTGGATTATCTGCTAAAGAACTAGATTATATGAGGCCCCATTTACACCACCAAATCAAATCCAGATTATCTACTTTGAACTAGATTATATGGCAGTGTAGACTCATATAATCTAGTTCAAAACAGATGTGGATTATCTGCTTTGATAATCTGGATTATATGGCAATGTAGAAGGGACCTGGGTCTCTACTGCAAGATAATCTGGGATAAAGAGATAATCTGGGATCAGATCCTGAGATATAGGGCAGTGTAGAAGGGGTCTTGGTAACAAGTACATAAGTTTGTCTGATTCATAGAGGATGATAGTTGGCTACTAAATATTGTAAGCAGGCAAGACTGCATTCGCATAATTTAAAGAGAGGAGGATGGCAAGTAACTGGTCTGGAAAACCAGGGGATATGGCACTCTAGATGTTCAACAAGAATTCCCAGCATCCCTCATCTATTGTCTGTACTGGCTAGGACTGTTGGAAATTGCTTTTGAACACCATCTAAGTATCACATGGCTCCCATTCTAGACTAAATCCAACAATTAGTCAAATTAAAATAAACCCAACTAGATTGGACTCATTTACATCAATTAAGTGCTGACTTAATTCAATAAGTCTATTCTAGTTGGACTAATATTTGGATGTAGACCTTGATATAAGTTTAAGGCCTTTTTAAACAGGCATTGATTCGAGGTCATCTACACTGCTTGAGACTGTTTTAATTGTCATAGCTTCATCCTATGGAATCCTGGGATTTGTACTTTGTTGTGGTATTGGAGCGCTCTGATAGAAAAGGGGAAGTATTTCAGAAAGCTACAAATCACAGAATTCTGTAGGATGGAATCTTGGTAGGCAATATGGGTTAAAACTGCTATAACTCTGCATTGTGAATAAAGACAAAGTGGCTAATACTTACCAAAACATTTCTGAGAGTGAACAAGGATTTTTAAGGACATACCCCCCCTTTTTTTTCCCTTTTGAAGATGACCCCGAGGACACAATGCTGCCTGTCATTGTCACTATGGGAATCATACTGATCTCTGGGCAGTCATTTGAGGGTCCTTCTCCGGGCTGCAGGAATCTAGGTTTAAGCCTGAAGCCATAGCTCTAACTGCACCATATGAAACACTAGCCATTAACCACATTGTTTTATATCCCAAGTATGTATAATTAATGACAAAAGGATGCTGCCGGTGCACAGTGGAATTTAATTTGTGATTTTCCCAGTCAGGTATATGCAGCTCACATTAGTGGGATCTGAGATTGGCTGGAGGGAGTGACAATAATGCCACAGGGCCTTTCTATCTGTATTTATCATCAACATGGATGGGGTCTCTTCCTCTTTGTGAACTGCCCTTAAACCCCTTTTTAAAAGACATAATAAATGCGGTAAATTTCACTGGGTGTGACTTCTGTGTGCCTGCCAAGTCCCCCCCCCCCCTCTTTTCTTCCATTACTAGACCACCATGTCTAGTTCTATCCATCCATCCATCTATGGACCTCATCACATAGGTTTTCCCCCCATTCTAGGATGCTGCCAAGAAGCAGTCAGGATGGAGCCTGCCAGAGCCCATCACATGACAGCAGGGCTCTGTCCGAGCTCTGTGCATGCTGTGTCTCGGCAGTGTGCTAAGAGGCAGCCCTGAAAATGCAGGTGACTACCCTTGTTTTCATAGATCAAGACTTGGAACCAAGCTGGGGACAGACAGGAAACACCGTATGATGGTAAGGGAGCAATGCAGAGAGCCGCCCTACGGTTTCCCCCACTGCCCCACAGATTCCCTCGCTGTCCCTCCCCCCTTAAAGACCTCTATTTGATGAGGTCCTAAATATCTAACTATGTATATAAATAAAAATGTTTTGTTGGTTTGTGGGATTAACATAACTCAAAAACGATTGGACAAATTGCCGCCAAATTTGACCACAAGACATTTACTAACCGAAGGAGTGACTATCACTAAAAAAAAAATGATTTTGTCATTTGGGAGTTGTAGTCGCTGGGATTTATAGTTCACCTACAAGCCAAGAGCATTCTGAACTCCACCAATGATGGAACTGAACCAAACGTGGCACACAGGACTCCCATGACCAACAGAAACACTAGAAGGGTTTAGTGAGCATTGACCTTGCATTTGGGAGTTGTAGCTCACCTACATCCAGATAGCACTGTGGACTCAAACAATGATGGATCTGGACCAAACTTAGCACAAATATTCCATATGCCCAAATATGAACACAGCCAGGGTTTGGGGGAAATAGACATTGACATTTGGGAGTTGTAGTTACTGGGATTTATAGTTCACCTACAATCAACGAGCATTCTGAATCCCACCAGCGATAGAATTGGGCTTAACTTCTCACACAGAACCCCCATGACCAACAGAAAATACTTAAGGCCATCAAGTCCAACTCCCTTCACCAGGGCAGGAAAACGTAAACAAAGCCCTCCTGACAAAGAGCCATCCAGCCATAGATATAGATGATATGATTCACAGAGAGAGAGATATATAGTATCATAGATTTGAAAGGGACCCCTAAAGAAGGACAATAATGTGTTTCATGTTCCAGAGTAAACAAACCAAACAATCTCTACATTAACACTGACAAAGAAACAACAAGAAGTACTGTTTATCTACAAGCATCAAGACATTGCATATATTAGAAACCAAAACTTTCTTATTACTTTATTTTTGAGATCACTAGACTGGGCCACAGCAACGCGTGCCAGGGGATGGCTAGTCTATCTTATAAATACATATATCACATATATCATATTCAAGGATCTCAGGGAGATAGCCAAGAAAATTAGGGTAAACATTTTGAAGCAAATTAAAATATGGAGCAGTAAAATTAATTTACACTCCAAAAAGATATTAAACCATTCCAACAGATTAAAACAAGTCAAAACCATTAAAATCATGGGCATGTATAAACTGGATAAAATCCTTAGAGCCCATAGGCTTTAATAAAAAAGCCATGTTTTCACCTGGCACAAAAAAACAGTGTGATGCTGCTGAGAACCCAGTTTCTCTTCTCTCGTTTTTAACAGGCTGGTTTTTGAAGGAGTGAGAAAACTGAAAGAATAACAACATCTTTTGAGTCATGCTTTTAGGCATCACCGGCGGAATGAAGAAAGCAGGCAAGGTTGCAATTTGTGACTGCAACTATGAATCCTTTGTTATCTCAAATTCCGTGTGAGTAGATGGTTTTCCATGTCAGTGAAACTTTGCTTGGTTTTAATCTAAATTTTATGGGAGTTATCTAAGGCACTGAACACCATTCCACTAATTGGCTCAGCACCATAAATTGCATCATAGTAGGAAATATTTAAAGTTTGAAAAGAAAAAATGAATTCATCACTTTCATTGATACAGGAGGCATTAGCTCCCACTGATTAAATCAGTGTTTCTCAACCTGGGGTTTGGGACCCCTGGGGGGTCATGAGGGGGTTTCAGAGAGGTTGCCAAAGACCACTAGAAAACTTGTATTTCTGATGGTCTTAGGAATGCCTTTGGCAGAGAAGGCTGAAGACCTCTCCGCCTGTCCTTCCCTTCCGTTTTGGAAAAAGACAGCGAATCCTCCCACCAAAAGCCCCCCTCCACTGTGATTGGCCAGCCTTTCAGCCAGCTTCTCAGCCAAGAGGAGGGGAGAGCAGGCGTGATCAGCACATGGCAGCATGTTGTGCATGTGCAGGCGAGGGAGAGTGTGTGAGGCTGGAGGGAGGCTCGCTCCAGCGATTCTCTTCAAGGCATGGAGGTTCTGTGTTGGAAGTTTGGTCCAGTTCTATCGTTGGGGTCAGGCATGTAGCTGGGGGGGGGGGGCTTTGGGGGGCTTTGGGGGCTTTGGGGGGCTTTGGGGGCTTCATCCCCCCCCCCCCAAGTTCTTATGGTGATCTGCAAAAAGGCCTTACTGGTACATTATTTAAACTGTTATGTTTATTCATATCATGATTTGATCACCATGCTCAATATATCACATATGCATGGGAGTATTGGGGTAACGATACAAAAGGTTTGCTAGGGTAGATCCTCTTTCACTCAGACTCAGCCCCCCCCCCCCCGAATCAAATTTAGCCCCCTCCCGCCATCAAAATCCTGGCTACGGGTCTGGTTGGGGTGGTTCGGAATGCTCTTTGTTTGTAGGTGAACTATAAATCCCAGCAACTACAACTCCCAAATGTCAAAATTTATTTTCCCCAAATTCCACCAGTGCTCACATTTGGGCATATTGAGTATTCGTGCCAGACTTGGTCCAGATCTATTATTGTTTGAGTCCACAGTGCTCTCTGGATGTGGATGAACTACAACTCTAAAACTCAAGATCAAGGCCCACCAAACCTGGGGAGATTCCTTGTTGAGAGGTGATTAGATGTCCCTGATTGTTTCTTCTCTGGAGTTCCCCTGTGTTTGAGTTCTGTTTTTTATTTACTGTTATAATTTTAGAGTTTTTTAAAATACTGGTAGCCTGATTTTATTCATTTTCATTGTTTCTTCCTTTCTGTTGAAATTCCTTCAGACAGTAAAAAGGTACACCTAAAAACTGTCAGGCCATCAAATGCTAATCAAGGTGGCCAACTGAAACATTCACACCTAGCTCCAACAGACAAAAGTTCTTTCTCCCACCCTGGACTTTCCATTGATATACAAACCCAATTTTCCTAGTTTCCAACAGACCTCACAACCTCTGAGGATGCCTGCCATAGATACAGGTGAAGGGTCAGGAGAGAATGCTTCTAGAACATGGCCATGCAGCCCGAAAAACCTACAACAGCCCAGTGATTCCGGCCATGAAAGCCTTTGACAACACAGAAACATATCTGACACAGTTGCAGCTCAAACACCCTTGTGATCTCAAAAATGTGACCTTTTATGATGCCAGTAAAATTGTCAGTTAAATGCAGGGAAACATTGCGAAAAATGGCTGAGTTTTACTGCAGCTGGGGGTGATGACTCCATATCCAGGGCAGGATAATGGCCAATAAAAACTTTGCAATGAATGGTGTGGTTGTGCATTTCTCAAAGAGTCTTGTGCAATTTTTGTGCAGCCCACAGTGAGCTCCAGGGTATTCATTTTGCTCTCTGCAGACGGTTGTCTGTAAGGTATGTCTCTGGTTTCAGCTGTTAAATTCAGAATTAGCTCCTGACCCTTTGCACATATGTGACAAATAAAAGAGCAGTCATGGCAACATTATTTTATGGCAAGATTAATGGGTTTTATGTCTAACATTAGCTCGGGAAATGAAATGGAGGAGCCCAAATCTGCTTTCCTAGGATCTCAGATTTACAGTTTCTCTGGACAGCATTTTTATTACTGATTCTCTAAATACCTTCTAGTCTAAGATATGTCCCAGTTGAATATGAGCAAGCCAACATAGCATGCAATGTTCTCTTTCTGCAGAGTAGACTCTGGTCATTTTGGTTCTCATTTTATTTAAAGCAGTAAGAGATTCTAATTCCAATTTTAGAATAATTCCTGAGAGTGCCTACAAATAAAGTTTGAGATTGTGACCTCACTATCATCACTTATATCCCAGGTAACCCCCACTAAAATCTTTGTTGTTGTTGTTGTTGTTTGGAAGCATCTGGAAATCCTTTTAAGCCAATGTGTAGCTGAGAAAGGTAAAAAATTCTTGTCTTAATACCACTATAAAGAAAGCAAGAGGGAGGATTTCTAATAGCCTGCCAAGTGCCATATCACTTGCACATTTCCCTAACTAAACGTGTGGAGTAGCTCATTAGAATAACATAAATTTGAATGTTACACACACACACACACACAATTAGCCGGTAGGTGCAAGGATGAGCTTTCCAGAAGTGCTTCCTAAGCTGTCTGATTAGGAAAACTGACAATTTCCCATATCCAGTATACAGTATAGGGACTTGTAGTGTAATTGTGTCCATTGACAAAATTGTTTTCCTTCTTTTGGGGCTCTCCAGGGATTGACAGTATATGACTTAAGGTCTAGCACCAGTCCATGGACAGTTTTGCTGTATAATGTATGGGACTTGCACCATATTTATGGCCATTGGCCATCACTGTTTTTTTTTTCATTCCACAGATATATAAATAAACCCCACCTGTCCTAGTTTCCAACAAACTTCACAACCTCTGAGGATGCCTGCCATAGATGTGGGCACAATGTCAAGAGAGAATGCTTCTGGAACATGCCCATACAGCCCTGAAAACTCACAGCAACCCAGTAATTCTGGCCATGGAAGCATTTGATAACACATTATGGCTGAGCTATGGCCAGTTACCCAAAGCTTATCAGTAGATTGGGAAAGAGCTTCCATCCTTCCTCCACTTTACTCTATGGGATCTATTTGTTCTGAGGTGGATTTGTTTTGCCGGGCACATTTTAAAAATATTTGTAATATTTGTAAGTTGCCCTGAGTGTACAGATATTTTAATAAATACATTAAAATAATAAATATATGATCAATGTATTGTCGAAGGCTTTCATGGCAGGAATCATTGGGTTGTTGTAGGTTTTTTCGGGCTATAGGGCCATGTTCTAGAGGCATTCTCTCCTGGCGTTTCACCTGCATCTATGGCAAGCATCCTCAAAAGTAGCGAGGTCTGTTGGAACTAGGAAAATGGGTTTATATGTCTGTGGGATGACCAGGGTGGGACAAAGAACTCATGTCTGTTGGAGCTAGGTGTGAATGTTTCAACTGACCACCTCGATTAGCATTTGATGGCCTGGCAGTGCCTGGGGCAATCTTTTGTTGAGAGACTATTAGAAGTCCCTGATTGTTTCCTCTCTGTTGTTTTGCTGTTGTAATTTAGAGTTTTTAAATACTGGTAGCCACTTTTGTTCATTTTCATGGTTTCCTCCTTTCTGTTGAAGTTGTCCACATGCTTGTGGATTTCAATGGCTTCTCTGTGTAGCCTGAACCAACCTGGACACAGCATATTATTTGAGAACACAGAAATGCTGGACCACTCTAACAACCACCATGTCAGGCTACACAGAGAAGTATTAAAAAACTCTAAAATTACAACAACAAAACAACAGAGAGGAAACAATCAGGGACTTCTAATCACCTCTCAACAAAAGATTGCCCCAGGCACTGCCAGGCCATCAAATGCTAATCACGGTGGTCAGTTGAAACATTCACACCTAGCTCCAGCAGACAAATGTCAGGAGAGAATGCCTCTAGAACAGTGCCATATAGTCCGAAAAAACCTACAACAACCCAAATATATGATCGTTCTCCCACATTTTTGAAATATTTTTATTTGTTGATTTAGTTCAGTTTTCATACTCTTCTTGTTTCTCTTATGTTTTATTTTAAATACTTGTAAATGGTACAAAACCATGCAAATAGATTCAAAGGGACAAATGAATGACTTCTAAATAAACATTCTTTGCCTGTTTGCACCTCCTCCATTTCCCTCTTTTTCCCCAGTGTTGAATTTTACATAGGGAAGTCCTTCTGCTCTAAAAAGTGTCACGCTGGCAGATGCACACACATGGGTGTGTGCAGAAATATACCCGCTGTGAAAAGAGAGTTTCTCCATACATTTTGCAACAGTTGTTCAATGAACAAACCTTTTTGAAATTCTTAGTGAAGACTTGTTTGAAGTTGCAGAGCCAGCGTTTCTGAGTTTGTTCTTTTGTTGTTGTTTTTGTCAAAATAGAAATAACGCTCAGTGTCAGCTCCCTTTTTCAGTTACACTTTGATCAATAAAACTTCTGCCTACAAGAGCTTATATAGTAATAAACAAACACATATATCCATTGAATGGAAAGCTATACATAATCGCAGAAAGATGTGGGTTTTGGTATGAGCAGCGGTTCTCAAAACAGGGTTTTTGAAAGACTGATATGATCTTTTATTCCAGATTATGGTAAAAGATGCAAATTGGCTTTTCCCTGAAATCAGAGTTATTCAATTCCCTCCATAACAGAATTATTTGACTCTGAATGATTGACTTACATTTAGGAATACATATATTCAGCTGAAGAATGGCAAGGAAGTACTTTTTGTCACAAAGCAGGAAGTAGAAATGTTTCAAATTAAATACTTGACTTGAAATATCAAAAATACACATTTGAACAAAGGGAAAGTTTCTTCATACATACCCTCCATACTCTTTGTTCAACAAAAGAACAAACTCAGGTAAATAAAATACCACATTTTTGCTTTGAAATGGAATATATAGCAGTGTGGACTCAGATAACCCAGTTCAAAGCAGATATTGTGGGATTTTCTGCCTTGATATTCTGGGTTATATGGCTGTGTGGAAGCGCCCTTGGTGAAACTTTGGTGTTTTGTTTACTCCTGGCTTATTTTCACAAGTCAGTCAACCACCGTAGATCATGTCAAAATCTTGCAGGTCACTGTGTTTAGTGAATTGTTCTTTGGGTAATTTTGACAAGCCATTAAATATTAACATTAACAGAAAGAAGAAATTACTGGATTTAGTCTTGTGAATTAACCCTAGAAGTTAACAGAACAAGTTAAATCAGGGCCCTTCCACACAGCCCTATATCCCAAAATATCAAGGCAGAAAATCCCACAATATCTGCCTTGAACTGGGTTATCTGAGTCCACATTCAGATTATGTGGGATTTTCTGCCTTGGTATTCTGGGATATAGGACTGTGTGGAAGGGCCCTCAGTTTAAAATAGGGTTGCCAAGTCCCCAGGCTTGAGCTGGAGTGTCAAAGCTTTTGCCAAACACAGGAGGAAAAACTGTTTTCTCCTGGACTCATTTCCAGCCAACTTCTCAAGTCGTTTAAGAATTTCCATTGTCATGCATCTTCTTCAAATCTAAATCTTTTTCCTCCCTGTCCTATGTGAAAGATAGACCAAGGGTGCTTCTAGACAGTGCTAAAATCCACATTTTAAAGAGAAGACAATGTTTGTGAAACATTCATACACAGAAGTATAGAACTACATCTGGGCCAAGAGATCACATTCCTTGGCAAAAATAGTTATGCTAGCATAGTCTTCTATTTCTGACAGTGCATATAAATGCTATGTCTGTGGATACCTAGTTGACTTTGTAGAAGGAACCGGTTTCAGCTTCTCTAGGATTTATTTACTAATTCCAGGCTTTAGCTGCTGCTTTGGTATATATCAGAGAGAGAAGCAATTTGCTCCTCAGCATTTCTTTAAACAGGAGAAATAATCGCTGGCAAAGAGGGAAAGAAAATTCTGTCTGCAGCAAATCAATAATCCTGAAATCTCGCTTTTCCACCAAGGTGGGATTTTGAACAGAAAACACCTGCAAATCCCTCCCAGCACCTTTCCTAATTTTTTGTTAGAGAAATTGGTGGTTGGTGGCTTCCAAAAGTCTTAGTTCAGATCGAAAAAATCACTATAAACACAAACGCTCCCTCCAAAAGAATTGAATAAGTGGATGCAGAAAAAATGCCAACTGCAACTGGAACATTCTGGCAAAACCCAATGAGTCTGCACTTTTGATCAGCCTAGATAAACCCCTTCATTGGTTCTCTATTCCTATCCTATGATTGTAATACCTTTTACTCCTGACTCCTGCTACATTGCAGACAGATGCTGATGTTCTTCAAAGGAATGGCATTGGCAGGTAAACATCTGTATTCTATCTACAATAAAACACTAAGGACCAAGATCCTGCACCAGAGGGTACAATTAATGGCTTTATGATGATGGAGCTATGTTAGTGACTAGATATGTCATCATAGTAGTGAATTGCAACGAAGCACACAATGTGACACCATGCAAGATGTTCTACTGCAAATGAGAAGCCTTCAGTTGCACAATGAGATACATTGTGAATTGGGACATATTGTAGCCCAATATGCAATGGCCATACTGCTCACTGTGCTTCCACAACTGTCCTAATGACATAGCCACATATCTTTTCCACTGGGGAATATAAAAATTGTGCAACAGTTCAATTAAGCTTTAAAGGTAAAGGTTTTCCCCTGACATCAAGTCCAGTCATATTCAACTCTGGAGGTTGGTGCTCATCTCCACTTCTAAGCTGAAGAGCTGGTGTTGTCCGTAGACACCTCCAAGGTCATGTGATCGGCCTGACTGCATGGAGCGCTGTTACCTTCCCGCTGGAGCGATATCTATTGATCTATTCACATTTGCTTGTTTTCGAATTGCTAGGTTGGCAGAAGCTGGGCCTAACAACGGAAGCTCACGCTGCTCACTGGATTTGAACCTGCAACCTTTCGGTCAACAAGTATAGCAGCTCAGTGGTTTTACCCATGCGCCAGCTTTATGTGATAGTAATGAATACCAGATGCAGTAAACTATATTTCAGAGGAAGGAACTGGCAAAACTACCTCTGAGTATTCCTTGCCTAAGAAAACCCTATGAAATTTATAATGAATCCACAAGTCAACAAGTACTATATTTACATATGCAAGATTGTTTCCAATGACATAACTCCCCAATAGGTTGATAGGCTGCTATCTACAATCCCATAGATATCTATTTCCATTCTAAGATGGAGTCCTACATATATTTACTTAAACATAAACTCCACAGAAGCCAAAGCTGAGTAGACAAATGTGCATATGACCCTAACTGGTAATAGAGTATATTTGTTTACCAAAAGTGCTACTTCAGCCACCCGAAATGCCTTCTCTAGATGACTGTAAGATTGCATTTCTAAGGATTTTTACCATTTAAGATGTAAAGCAGAGCTCCTCTTGGAGAAAGGAAGTAAAAAAATCCAGATTCTGTTCTTTTTTCCTTTTCCCCAGTAAACCTTTTATTGTTGTGTTTTATTTATTTGGGGGATCTAATTCCTGTGGCACAGTAGGTTAAACTGCTAAGCTGCTAAACTTGTTGACTGCAAGGTCACAGGTTCGAATTCAGGGAGCGGCGTGAGCTTCTGCTGTCAGCCCCAGCTTCTGCCAACCTGGTAGTTTGAAAACATGCAAATGTGAGTAGATCTAGTGGGAAGGTAACGGCGCTCCATGCAGTCACGCTGGCCACATGACCTTGGAGGTGTCTATGGACAATACCAGCTCTTTGGCTTAGAAATGGAGATGAGCACCAACCCACAGAGTTGGCCACAACTGGACTTAATGTCATGGGAAAACCTTTACCTTTTTACTAATCCACACACCGTCAGTGTCTGAATGGTTCGAAGGGAGTAATAGTGATTGGAAAAAAGATGGCAGTATCAAGTTTCTTCTCTGACGGACATGAAACAACATTTATCTGCACTGCATATTACATTTCAGTACTGTATTCAGTCTGAAAACCTTGTGTGTTCTGATTAATATGGATGAGATAACCAAGCAAGCATCTTTTAAAGACAAGTGACTGATTCAACTTCCTCTCTCTACAGCCCTATTGAATTTGAGCTAATCATCACAAACAATAGTGACATGTAAAATCTCTGTTTTATCATTTTGGTCAGGATGGGAATCCAGTGAACAAACAAGTCTTCCGCTAGTGGGTGATGTCACTGCTTTTGTTCTAAAAATAGAGCCAGAGCTGAGCTTACTCTGAGCTATACCACTGATACGGACAGGGGTGTTATATCAGTGACTGCATTTTCCTAAAAGAAATGAGAGAGAGTAGGTTGTGGTGACCATATTTTGCACAATGCCGCAGATCTGGGGGCAGCTGCAATTGAAGCAGCCTTCCATCCCAGCTATTCCTTCTGATTTCCTTAGCTATTAACCCTTTTGTGGTGGAAAAAATAGTATGCTCTATGCAGGCTATCCTGTCTTTCCCAGTGTCAGCACAATACTCTGCTCAGGTCTCTGCGATCTTTTGTCCATACACAGATTTTGTTGCCTTTCTGTTCATTCCCAGACTTCAGATGTCCAAAATGGTAACAAATCTGGAAACCAAGCCCTATGAGGAGAAACTTAGGGAACTGAGTATGTTTAACCTGGAGAAGAGAAGGCTGAACCTGGGCTCGATGGGGTTGCACTCCCCCTGAAGACACAGGTCCACAGCTTGGGGGTCCTCCTAGACTCAACACTAACGCTTGAAGTGCAGACATCGGCGGTGGCTGGGAAGGCCTTTGCACAATTGAAGCTCGTGTGCCAGCTGTGACCATACCTCGTGAAGTCTGACTTGGCCATGGTGATCCATGCCTTAGTTAGATTGGACTATTGCAATGCGCTCTACATGGGGCTGCCCTTAAAGATGGCCCGGATACTTCAATTGGTCCAGTGAGCGGTAGCCAGACTATTAACTGGTGTGAATTACAGGGAGCGGTCTGCCCCCCTGTTTAAGGAGCTCCATTGGCTGTTGTTTATTTTCTGGTTCAATTCAAGGTGCAGGTTCTTACTTACTAGGCCCTAAATGGTTTGGGACCTGCTTACCTTTGTGACCTCATTTCCTTCTACGAATCTACACAATCCCTTTGATATTCTGTAGAGGCCGTTCACTCGCTCCCGCCCCCATCTCAAGGGCGACTTGTGGTGACGAGGGAGAGGGCCTTCTATGTGGTGGCCCCTCGGCTCTGGAACTTGCTCCCTAGAGAAATTAGGCAAGCTCCCACCCTGGCAGTCTTCAGGAAGAGTCTAAAAATTTGGTTGTTCCAGTGTGCCTTCAATGAATGAATAATAATCTCTGACCTTGACCAAACCCTACATAAAATGTCATCGGAAGCACTTTATTCTATCCCCTAGTGCATTAAACCCCACTAAATTTCATCCCATCTGATCCTCCTTCCAGATATAATATATTGCTTTTTCACCCGGTGTTTTTAAAACTTTTAATCTTTGCAACCGGCCCTGCCCACTGTGTGCAATTGCTGTGATTCAATTATTGTGATTTTATATTGTCTTGTGTGTTTATTTATATTGGTTTTTTCCTCTATTATTTTGTATTTTTATTTTCATTATATTTTATTGTTGAATTTTTATGTTCTATATTTGATTTGCTGTATTGTTGGGCTTGGCCTCATGTAAGCCACCCCGAGTCCCCTTGGGGAGATGGTAGTGGGATATAAATAAAGATTATTATTATTATTTCTTGAAGCCTTGTCTAAATATTTGAAAGGATGCCATATTTCCTCACTTCCCACAGCAGCCGTTGTGCTCCTACTTCAACAAACTGTAAAGAATCAATCTTGATTTCCGCTGCTCCAGCGATTATCGCATTGAGAAATATTGTGGGCCATCCAGTCCAACCCCCTGCCAAGAAGCAGGAAAGTCACATTCAAAGTACCCCTGACAGATAGCCATCCAGCCTCTTTGGAGGCTTTTAAACAGAGGCCAGATGGCCATTTGTTGGGGGTGCTTTGAATGTGATTTTCCTGCTTCTTGGCAGGGGGTTGGACTGGATGGCCTACTAGGTAGCTTCCAACTCTGTCATTCTATTATTTTATCCCAGTCGTAGGACATTTCAGCCTCTTTTCAAGCATGGAGATGCACTAAGCTCATCACATGGGCTAAACTACTTCTGACAGTCATGCATAGCTTCCATGGTTGAAAAGAAGCAGGAGTGCCCTGAAAGGAAGGAATTCCAGCAATCAACCTCATCACATTGAGAAATTTCCTCCTTGGAGCTCACCAGATCTCCCAGGGTTGAAAAGAGGCAGAAATATCCTTAAAGAAGGGAGAGATGGGGCTGGATATAATTTATTTATTTTATTTATTTACAGTATTTATATACCACCTTTCTCATCCCTGGGGGGACTCAAAGCGGTATATAAATAAAGATTATTATTATTAATAATAATAATATTATTATTCTGGATCACTGTCTCTTGTACCCCATGGGGTTTGGGGCAGAACAATAGGATCCCATGGAAAGAAGTGGTTTTTAAACTGGTGTCGGTCTCCTTTAATGTTTGGGCAGGGCAAGGGATCTCTTGGTCTTTGGATATGGTTGTTTCTCCTGATTAAAAACAAATAAGTAATACTGACCTTGTGATGAATGTAAGATGAATGTAATGTAAAATGAATGTATTGCCAGCTCTTAAGTTTCCACGTGTGGGTGTGAGTGTGATGGGAAGGCAGAATGCGAAATAGGTCTTCTGATGATACGAGAAGGGTGATTCTCTATTCTTAAAAGGATGGTCACCCATGCTTTCTCCTCTAAATATGATGAGGTGTTAAGACATGGAGCAAATCTACAGGAAATAAGATTCCACTTAAACATTAGGAAGGATTTCCTGAGGATAAGAGCTGTTAGACAGTGGAATATGCTGCCTTGGAGAGTAGTGGACTCTTCTGCTTTGGAGGTTTTTATAAACAGAGGCTGGATGGCCCTCTGCCAGGAATGCTTTGACTGTGAGTTTCTACATGGTAGGGGGCTGGACTGGATGGCCCATGGGATCTCTTATAACACTGTGATTCTATGATTCTATGAAGTGATATTACAGCGCTTTCCATTTTCCACAATTCAGGGAGCTTCCACACAGCCATATAACCTGATTCAGGATGTGGATGAAAGAGATCCAGATTACTCCAGAGTGCCTATGCAGGCACCTCAAGAACTGGGTGGAAGCTGAGACAGAGCCCACACAGATCTGCAGATTGTGGATTAACCCAATGAAAGAATTTCCCCCCTACCTGCTGCGACAAGATGCACTGCACAGAAGCAGCCTATTTGACAATGATCAATGGGGAAGTGTTTATTTACCTTCCAGTTGAGCTGTGTCTTTGGTTACTTTATTCAGATGCTCTAGTGCTAGTCTGGTGCCCCCGGTGGCGCAGTGGGTTAAACTGCTGAGCTGCTGAACTTGCTGATCAAAAGGTCACGGGTTCAAATCTGGGGAGCGTTGTGAGCTTCCACTGTTAGCCCCAGATTCTGCCAACCTAGCAGTTCAAAAATGCAAATGTGAGTAGATCAATAGGTATCGCTTTGGTGGGAAGGTAACGGCGCTCCATGCAGTCATGCTGGCCACGTGACCTTGGAGGTGTCTATGGACAACGCTGGCTCTTTGGCTTAGAAATGGAGATGGTTACCATCTTTCAGAGTCGGACACGACTGGACTTAATGTCAGGGGAAAACCTTTACCTTTTCCTAGTGCTAATCTTGTCCCCACATGTGCTCTGCAAGTTGATCCTGAATTCCTGCTCTGCAGTGGCCATACACTTATTGACTGTAACAGATTTTGGACTGAATATGGACTTTCCATTGAGTTTTTTAAACACGTGGTTTCCACCTGGATGCATGTTGGAGGTTGCACTGAGGGTGAAAATTTTGTAGATACTCCAACCTCAAGCCAGTTTCCATCTGTATTATAATGCCAGTGTATATGGGGTCACAGATATGCTGAAAAATTCACTTCTGGTGGATCAGGTTTTAAATTGTTCCTGATGATGATGATGAAGATGAATTTACTGCCTGCTTCTCCCTGTGGCCCGAGGCAGGATACAGCATCACTGAAACACATACAACAAGATACACAGAGTTAAAATGTAAGTTAAAATTAACTAATAAAATCCAAATTAAAATTTACAACTTAAAATTGACTGGGTAGGCCTGCCAAAAGAGATAGGTCTTCAATTGTTCTGTATTCTGATTGCTGATCTAGCAGTCAGAGATTACCCCACCCCTGTGTTTCCAAAAAGGCTGCAAATTATACAGGGAACATTTTTGCTGATGGATTGTGTCCTTGGATTTGAAACCCAATTATACCCTAATTTTACTTTACTCATGATTTTGCCTGGATGTTTCATAATTCTCTGTGAACTTTGTAAGACAGAAGGAGGTTGTGTCAGTTGCCAGAATTTGTTAGCATCTAAACTAATGGCAACCCACCCTTGCTATTTCATAGATGGACCTGCTGTGAGTCAGACTGGAAGTTATATTATATAAAGTGACTCACATGTTTCCTCCCTGTCTTATACATCCACAATAAATATAACACAATGTCTGTTTCTGAATTCTTTATTATTTCGATAATGAGCCATCCAGAGTAAAAGTATATGTATTTTATTTTGTTTTCATTGCAATTATTTTCTAAAAAATAAGGAACAAAATTGTTTAGAAAAAAACACAAATACTGCTTTAAACATTGACAGTCAGGCATGGTTCAGATTTTGGTTGTTGAATTGTTAATTAAAACTGAGCAATTTTGCGCAGACAACACATGGCTTCTATACCTATATGTAAAGAGTTACAAGATTATGAGACCTCAACTTAGTGAGAAACTTCTAGGTTTGTTGTTAGATATGTCACAAGGATACCAGTAAAAATCCTGTGCTGATATTTCAGGCCAAGCACATGTGGTTCATAAAGGGGAAGAAACTGATTTTGGATGAGGTGATGCCAAGGCTCCCTACAATCTCAACCCTTCTCTCATTCTCACACCTTTGTTCAGTATCTAGGACCTGCCTAAAACATTTTTCTGGCAAGCACAGCCATGAAAGGGCCTTGTAACACACAGCTGTCCTTTCCAACACATTGCTACTTCTCAGCATCTAATGCAGTTGCCTCATTTGCCTAGGAGTAGGGCTGGTCTTTCAATATCAGATGTCTATCTTCCTACATCTGAGGTTTTTAAAGAGTTGTTTGCATCTTCTCCTGTATTTATATCCCACCTCTTGCTGGTACCTCTTCTAAAGCATTTATTCCCATCTCTTATTTCCAATGATCAGGACATATAATGTTCCTTCCACATAATCTCATGCCTAGATACAATAATTTTAGCAAATTAGAGGAGGTGATGGAGATATCTCAGCAAATTGGAAGGATTTGTTCTTTTATTGTTGAGTTAATAATGGAAAGCTGTGAACCAACCAAACGTGAGATAAACAGGAACACTGTTGCATTGTGCCAAGTGAAGAATCTGCCAGCTGTAGGCTTTGGTTTAATTAATAGCTCAATATGTTACTCAAATGATTTCTGTTGTCTAATGGGCATGACTACTCAG
The DNA here is from genome assembly GCF_037176765.1 of Anolis sagrei. Classification (NCBI taxonomy): domain Eukaryota; kingdom Metazoa; phylum Chordata; class Lepidosauria; order Squamata; family Anolidae; genus Anolis; species Anolis sagrei. The sequence continues at coordinate 85,597,340 of NC_090024.1, forward strand.
TACAGAAATTTCAGGGCAAACGTAATTTGGAAATAAATTGGAAGTTAGAATGTGGTCAGCAAAAGGACTCACACTTTTGCAACGGAGAGTAGGGAGCAGAGGATGGATTTGCAAAGCCATATAATGCAGTTTCAGAATTCAGCTTAACTGCATTGAACTGGATTAAATGCAGTGTAGACTCATATAATCCAGTCCAAAGCAGTTAACCTCCATTCTGAAGCTGCATCCTATGGCAGTACAGATCCAGCCAGAATCATGCAATATGCATTTGAAGCCACTGATATGACTGCCTTTTCTGATGCCTCTTAACATGTACATTTGCAGATAGATCAGTTATTACAAGAACATAAGCTTCTAGTCCTCCTGTTGGCTCCTTCACCTTGTAATTGGCAGCTCCATGGTACTATGTGGTTGGTGAAGAGGAGAGATCTGAAGTAATAATGTTTGCTTACATAAAGGGCTTTGCCACAACTGTTTGTACAGAGTGAGAGGAACTGCTTGAATAAACATGTGTAAGGATTTTATCACATAAGGCTGATAAATCACAATTGCAGCAGAATAATAGCATGTTTGGCTGGTATCCATTGCACAACATTATGTCTCCCTTGTTACTGATTTACATTTCTCAATAGTTGACAGAATGTGTATTTTCATTGATGGAAAAATCCATCAATATCTCCCAATATTGTTGCTGTTCCAGTATAATCTTTGGTGCAATGCCTGGTGCAAAAATATCCACTGCAGTTGTGATATTTTGGCAGTCAGTCGCATAATTTCAGGGGGCATGAGCCCCCCATCCTCCTCCCTATTCCCAAGCAGGGTGAGGCTGCTATTAATCGTTTTTCTCTTTAATATTTCTTTTTAAATTTTTGTGTTTTGCCAAAACTGTGCAGTTGTTATCAAAATAAATTGAAAAATATTCATATTCTGAGTAGGACAGACACAGGTATGAAGACGGGGTAGCAAGACAATGGGGAATAGTGATTGTAGGATTGTTTGTTACCAAAGTAGTACCTTAGCACTACTTTGGCATATCATGGTCATTGTTTCCATAATAATATATTTCAGTTTGCTTCAATAATGTGATTGCTGTGAAGCAACAGGCAGATGTGATAAAGCCCTTAGTTTGAGTTTGGGATGGGTTTGATGACCATTTTTCAGGATTTTGTATTACAGCCATGTTTCCTGTGCAATATAGTTCTCTATCTTCTTCTTCCAAAACCTGGTCAGAGCTTTGCACTTTGAGATGCTTAACTGGGGCTTTCTGAAGACAGTTTGCTGCTCGAGACACAAAGCAATGCCTAAATGGTATGAGGTCCAGGCTACTTGAAGGACCGCATCTCCTCATATAGACCTACTTGGACACTGTGGTCGGTGGAGGAGGCCCTACTCTCAGTCCCACCCCTGTCTCAAGTGAAGTTAGTGGGAACAAGAGAGAGGGCATTCTCTGCAATCACCTCCCACCTCTGTAATATCCTCCCTAAAGAGATAAAAATGGCCCCTTCCCCCCTCTCCTTCAAAAAACAATTTAAAACCTACTTGTGCTCTTTAGCATACAAAGAGGAAGAGGACTAGGGAATGACAGTCAGCTACTTCGCCTTTGAGTGCATATTTTCATTGTCCTCTAGCCTTGGCAGGTTTATCTGGTGTTGTCTGATATTATCGCAATTGACAACCTTGAATTTTTTTTAATTTGGTAAACCTTTGGGAGCACATTAAATTGAAGTTCCATGTTTTTATGCTTCTATTGTTAGATATAATTTATACAACTGTTTGTGTGATTTTAGGGATTTAAAAAAATGATTGGTTGTTTGATGTCGATTGATGTTGGGACTGGGTGGGTAGCTAATTGCATCCTTGTCTGGTTTTGTGGTGAGGCATTGAATGTTTGCTTCTATGAGTTTTTAGTGTGTTGTAATCTGCCCTGAGTCCGCTTGGGGAGATAGGGCAGAATATAAATAGTTGTTGTACTTGTTGTTTACATTCCGCATACAAAGACTGAATCCAATGCCAATCCCAGCTAGACTAGACTCATGGGATATATGAAATTGACTACTCTAGTGTTGCTCTCCGTTCACCAATTGATTCAATGGTCCTACTCTATGGATTGTCAATACCATTCAGGTCGGGACTAGTGGGGGTAAGTGTCTCATCATCACTTAACAATGAGCAACATTTTCCATTGCATAGGAAGGCAGGAACAGGGCCCGTGGAATATAGCAACCTCTTCTGCTTGGGTGCTGCCTCCTGGCATTTCCCACCAGTGGAGACTACCCTACTCTGCTTAGGGATCGAGCTGACCCTCTTCTAAATTTTGGGATTTTCTTCCATACTAAAATATTGAGTGATGTAATGGATAAGAAATATACTTGGGGGCATGTTGATAAATTTAACTGCTAGTTTTACAAAAACTCCTCAGGCATTTACTTCTTGGAAAGTGAAACCACTTCTTGGAAAGGTAACAAGGTTCTTCAAGGGCACAGATAATTAGAGGCACAGAGAGCCACCATCCTTTTACAACTTCATGTGCAGCAACCAGGGTTTATTTTATCCATATTGGTCTTCCTACCTTCTAACTCTTAAATTATCCACTGCTCTTTAAAGAACCAGGAAGCATTATATCTGAAAGCAATACTTCGACACTCTTGTTACAGTGCAAGTAGAATTCAGCTTATCATTACTCTGTCCTTCTCTCCTTCCCTTTCAGCTGGCATCTGTGAACTCCCTGTGAAGTAGATTGAGCAAATCCCAAGTGCAAATATTTAACATTAGACAGCTGCTTCTTTTATGTCAGCTCTTCAGCGCAGTTGAAATCCAGTTTTGAAAAAAAAACAGTCACAGATGTCCCATGTGCTACTGCTTGTGGTAGAATACCTGTGGGATAGCTACCCGAAAGGCACCAGATCCTGACAAATCTTGAAAGATAAGCAGGGCTAGCTCTGGTTACTATTGGAATGGGAGAGCATCAAGAAATATAATGAATACCATGTGCTATAGGCAGGCATGTAGCCGGGGGAGAGGGGGCTTGAGGGGCTTCAGCCCCCCCCCCCAAATTCTCATGGTGGTCCGCGAGAAGGCCTTACTGGTGCATTATTTAAACTGTTATGTTTATTCATATCATGCTCTGATCACCATACTCAATGTATCCCATATGCATGGCGGTATTGGGGTAACAATACAAAAGGTTTGCTAGGGTAGACCCTCTTTCACTCAGACTCAGCCCCCCCCCCATCAAGCTCAGCTCCCCCCCCCCCCCGAATTAAAATCCTGGCTACGGGCCTGGCTATAGGCTATATTTCAGAGGAAAGAACTGGCAAAACCACTTTTGAGAACACACTATCAAATTCATGGGTTCATCAAAAGTCACCTCCTCTCACTTTCTTTTAATGGTTGCAAACTGAGTTTAAAGTGCGTAAAACCTACATTCTGAACAGTGTGGAAAGTACTGTTACCTGTGCAAAAGATTTTTCTGCTTTCTGCAGAAAAAGCAATACAAATAAATTTTGCATAGAATAAATCTCAAAGTGCAAAGATTCTCATCATTCACAAACTGTTATCATCATTGATTCTGGATAGACTTTGTTCTTGTTTTACATTTCTAGGGGCCATGGGCCTTAAAAGCAGTTTCCTACAGCCTTCGGGACATGCTGTGCCAATATACAAATGCATACATTATTGTAAGATGAAAAACCAGATGCTGGAAAATCAGGTTTTCAGTGCCCACTACTGAATATAATTTAAAAATAATTGTGTGGCTTTTATCAACAAGCAGGAGACATGCTTCAGCATCACAGAGCATATGACTCATGCTCTGTGATGCAGGAACTAAGCTAAGTATATTATTAATACAATATTATGCTGATCACAGCTTTTATTCAGAATGTTCCACAAGTGTAATATTTTTTGGGACACATGTTGGATGAGACCAGTTTTAAAGCATTGTCCTACATTTTTATGATCTTTTAAGATGCAGATACTTGCACTGGGGAAGTGACTGGACTCGCCCAATCTGAAGTTTAGTATGCCATCTGGAATATAGTTTTGAGAATTTTATAGGCACCTATTGGCCAGTGCCTGGGACTTTCTTCATGACCACCAAAAACTTGTTCCTGCACAATATTGTGATTTGAGGAGGAGTACTGCTTGATAGGCTTGTGCATTTCAGCTGAACCTCAGTCAGTTTCTGCTAGCCAGATTCCGGTAGACCCCCATATCCATTTTTGTGTGCCTCCAGAAAATGGACACGTAGCCAGATAGCCATTTTCAGTCTGGAACCGAAAAATACAGCTAGATCCCGCTCATTGGTGGCAATAGGGAACTTATAACTCTAACTCTTTCCGTTTCTGGGACCCTTTCCTTTTTTTCCTTCAAGGGTGCCTGGTTTTCAGCAATGAGGTTAAGGAAACACCCTATTGTTTGTGCTTATATCCTTCATTAATACCTGGATTAAAAGCATCAGAGTTAAGATATCACCACTCTTTTTGTGACCATTTTCCTTCTGTCTATAGAGGAGACCGGGTTTAATGCTTTGTTAAAGCTGTTTCTTTCTACTCCAGAGGAGACAGGCTGCAGGAGTGTACGCTATCTCCCTGTACATTTCCTTCCAAGGGCTTTAAGGAGGCTTCCCACTTCCCAGGGAAGAAAGAGTGGTCAACCTGAAGCTATCTCCCTGAGCTTCCTTTAAAAAGCTCCCTCTTTTCTCTTCAATGATTTGCATTGCAGGCTCTGCCTGAGTGGTGGTTTTTCCTTCCCTCATGCCTTTCTGCTTCGGATTTAATGCTTCCTTAAAGCTGTTCTACTTTCTACTCTAGAGGAGAGATAACTAGGTGGTAGTAGTTTTCTGAGAATTAGGCTTTTCTTTTTTTTTCTGGGATTACTATTATTAATTATTATTATCTTTTAGAAGTATTCTCTGAAGGAGAGGACAGGAGGAGAAAAAGAAGCTAAAAGGGTGACTTTCCAAGCCCCCAAATGTGTACACACCCCATCCACCTGTCTTGCATGTTCCCAACTCCCAGTCAGTTCCACTTATAAAAAATCTAGAAAATAAAGGATAATCAAAAAAATTCAAGAGAGGCCAAGCCAAGCCAAGCCATTAAGCCTTTGCCCACTGTGTGCTCCCAAAAAGTGGAGGAGGAGCCGTGATCATCTGCCACCTGATTCTGTTATGGACAGGAAACTGTGATGGCTGGACCCTTGCCATTACGGCCATCAGGCCAAGCCGAAGAAGATGGATTGGCCAAGGGAAAATGTCAAAAATTGATCCACGCACAAGCCTACTGCTTGAGTACTGTTGTACATTATGTCTCACAGAATGTACAAGCAAAATAGTTACCTGTAATAAATGACTTTCTCATAATGTGGGCCTAACTAAGTTATATTTGAAAAGTAACCTAAAAAGTGGGTATACAGCTATTTCCGTGGTGTCACAAGTAACAGTTTCTACTTACCATTTAAAATTATATCTATTAGAATGATTTTGATGAAAATGTTGCAAGTTTCATTCTTCTATCCATCCCATTTTTTTTAAAAAAAATAAAGTACAGATTGAGTATTCCTTATCAAAAAATGTGTAGCAAGTATTTTTAATTTTGAAATATTTGTACATACCTATCTTGGAGATGGAACCGGTCGACTCTGACAGCAAAGATGAGTGGTTGGAGCTGCAGACCAACAGCTTTCAGCAATCCGCAAAGTAGAGTGTAGCTGCAGAACAAGAACCTTTAGCAGTAGCCACCATGTCCCAGCAGTGGCAGGCTGCTGAAGGGTTAATTGTTTCTTCTCACGTGCAGTTTCACAGACAACAAGCTCAGTTATGCAGGTCTGCCAGGTTAATTGAGAAACATGCTATCCACACGCAACATGTGCAGCCTTAGCATAAAAGACTCTTGAGTTTGCAGTCTTGTTGCTGGAGGCAATGTCTTGCAGGATGGTGTTATAATGAACTTGTTATGTGATTGGCTTTGTGAACCCTAGACTTAAGTATTTTGGATTTTGTCTTGCAATTAGGGTACTGTTCCATCATCCAGGCAGAGGCCACAACTGGGCACTAGAGAGAGAAGGATAGTCCATTTTACAGGGGTGGAGGATGGGTTGAAGGAGGAAAACCATTTCCTCCTGTTTTCCTGTTATTCCCCCCATCCATGTCCCCATTGTGTCATAAGCAAGGGCTGTTTCCACGGTGGGGACATGAATGGAAGGAATAATAAGCAGAAACAGGGGAAATTGTTTACTTCCTTCAACTCCCCTCCTGTATCCCTCTTCCTCTCTAGCTCCCCCTGGTGGCCTCCGCCTGAATGCCCAATTAGTAATATTGTTACTATGTATTGTCGAAGGCTTTCATGGCCGGAATCACTGGGTTGTAGGTTTTTTCAGGCTATATGACCATGGTCTAGAGGCATTCTCTCCTGACGTTTCGCCTGCATCTATGGCAAGCATCCTCAGAGGTAGTGAGGTCTGTTGGAACTAGGAAAATGGGTTCAAGGAAAATCAAGGAGCATGAAAGGCACTGCAGATTACTCCAACCAGAGAAGTCAGCCATAGCAGAGCACCCGATGAACCAACCTGGACACAGCATTTTATTTGAGAACACAGAAATGCTGGACCACTGTCACAACCACTATGTCAGACTACACAGAGAAGCCATTGAAAACCACAAGCATGTGGACGATTTCAACAGAAAGGAGGAAACCATGAAAATGAACAAAATCTGGCTACCAGTACTGTATTAAAAAACTCTAAAATTACAACAGCACAACAACAGAGAGGAAACAAACAAGGACATCTAATCACCTCTCAACAAAAGTTTGCTCTAGGCACTGTCAGGCCATTATATGCTAACCAAGATGGTCAGTTGAAACATTCACACCTAGCTCCAACAGACAAGAGTCCTTTGTCTCACCCTGGTCATTCCACAGATATATAAACCCTTTTTCCTAGTTCCAACAGACCTCACTACGTCAGAGGATGCTTGACATAGATGCAGGTGAAACATCAGGAGAGAATGCCTCTAGACCATGGCCATATAGCCCGAAAAACCTACAACAACCCAATATTGTTACTTATTGGCTTTTCTGACCTCAGAACGTGGACACTGGCACTGGGATTGTGGATTTAGGCTTTAATTTGAGAACTCTCTGTGTTGGACTTGGATCTCTGTGTTGGAGCATGAACAAGGTACATTACGACACCCATGCCGAAACACAAAATTCATTTGTGTTTCATATACACTGTATACATTTACTCTGGGGATAATTTTCTACATAACATTTTCCATAATGTTATGCATAAAACAAAGGAGGTGCATACTAAACCATCACAAAACAAAGGTCTCACCATCTCAGTCACGCATATGGGACAAGTTTGGATGTTGGGACATTTTGGATCTCGGATTTGCAGATAAAGGATAGTAAATCTGTAATAGCACAACAACGTGGAAGAACAATGTAATTAGTAATATTGAGGGTTTTAGGCATTATGATTGCTTGCCACAAATGTTAATTAATAGGTCACTAGGACAGAACTGGCTCCTTCCTCCCCCCCCCCCCCGCCTCCACTTCTCTCCCTTTCATTTGATCCCACCCCAGCATGGAACTTATTCATATATCTAACATTTTTAATCTATAAATTCTGTAATTTTAAAGTGGAATATTTCTCGGATTGTTCAAGCTATGCTCATGCCTTGGGTCACGTGTGTTCTCTTGTTTTAAGTCGTCTAACAGGGATCAACTATATGCAAGTCACTAATCTTTGTGGGTAGGCGAGTACGTGCTTATACACTATTTCCTCTTTAGGGGGCTTCCCCACCCTGAGGTCTTGCCCTTATGTTCTCCATTTGACCTTTGGTATCACGTCGGATGTCAGCAGAATTGAGCCATCCATCCATTCTTTCTTCTTCCTGTGAAGCAATGTTCAGCAGAGGTTAATGGGCAAAGAGATGCCACTGCCAGGAAGTCAAAGCCAGAAGGCAAAAGAAAAAACCCGTGCCATCTGGAGCTGTCAGAAGAGGAAGTATCCTACAGTCCTTTCCCTCCTGAAATAGAGGAAATAAATAAATTACACACTAAGTCACATTAGTCTCCCAGGACACAGAGTACTGCTGCTGCTGTCACTTTTCTCAGTTTGGTGCTTCTCTTTTCAGTTGTCACTGTCAGGTTTTTGCAAGAGGTCCCCAATGGCTTCTGGATAACTGCGAATGTGGAGAGAGGAGCAATTGCAGATGCTGCATGGCACCAGGGACTTCTTGAGTGCATCTGCACTGTAAAATTAATACAGTTTGTCACTGTAGAATTAATGCAGTTAACTGCCATGGCTCAATGATATGGAATCCTGGAAGTTATAGTTTTACAAGGACTTTAGCCTTCTCTACCAAAGAGTGCTAATGCCTCACCAAACTACAAATCTCAGGCTTTCATAGTATTGTGCCATGACAATTAAAGTTATTGAATATAATAATAATAATAATAATAATAATAATAATAATAATAATAATCTATTTGTATTCCACACTATCTCTCTGAGAGAGGATTTCAACATAACAATGGCAAATATTCAATCCCTACATAAAACACACGATATGGAATGGTCCTACATCATAAAATCCCAGAAAAACCCTACATATAAAAGTAACATTAAAACCTAACATCAAATTAAAACCTAACATCAGTAAATTAAAGCTAACATCAATAAACTAAATTACATGTAGTCAGACAAAATTCTATAATAACATAAATCTAAACAAAACATCTACATTAGTGTACAACAGCCAGCAAGGTTCACAAAGTGGTGTGGGTTAGTTATGGAGTCAATTGAGGTCATTGGGCTGGCATGGACCAGCCCAAATACAAATAGTTCTCAACCAGAGGCCCGGTAGTGATCTCTCAACCATCTAATCCTCCTCCTCTCCATGTGCTACCTTATTTCTATATCTTATTTCAAACTATCTTATTTCTATTGTACAGAGCCAGCTTATAGTTGTCTTATCATGTTGTGCTCTCTTTTCTCTCTATGTCCTCACCCAAACTGGGATGGTCCTACATCAGTAGATTCAAACCACAGGAAAAGAGATTTCATCATGGTAAGAGCTGTCTGACAGTGAAACATGTTGTCTTGGAATATAGTGGAGTCTCATTCTTAAGAAGTTTTAAACAGAGACTGAATGGCTGTCTGTTGGGAGAGTTTTGATTGTGTATTCCGGCATGGCAAAATTGGGTTGGACTGTGGTCTCTTCCAACTCCATGATTCCATGATCATTTTTACCATGCGTTCCTTGATTACACTGTTTTAGCTAGAATAATTAATTAATGGAATTACTCCCAAACTCTATCCTTCTTTGTGTGATTGTATGATATTTCTTCCCCTTATGAACCTGCTTGTACTTTCTCAGTTAGTGGCATAGTAGAATCAGGTCTCAAAGGGTCAAAAATTAAGGATTTCTTTATATTAGCAGGGATGGTGACATCATCTGTCTCATTTGCCCTGAGTTCCTTGTTGTCTCTGAGTTTAGTGATAGTCCTCACAGGAGCTGTGGGATGGGGAAAATTGATATTTCTGTCAACAGCTTTCTCAAGTATCTGATCCCTCTGCTGCAAATTGAAATAATTTAGAGTGGTTTGGCTTTGAGTGAGCAGTTAAAATCCATTTGCTTTATAAAATGCTTGGATAAGATAAGAAACATTGCTAGAACCATATAATAATAATAATAATAATAATAATAATAATAATAATAATAATAACTTGGATCTGCACGCATCATTCGAAAATACATCACATAGTCCTAGACGCTTGGGAAATGTTCGACTTGTGATTTTGTGATACGAAATCCAACATATAGAACTCGTTTGCTGTGACATACTGTGCTTTTGTGTCAGTAAAATAATAATAATAATAATAATAGGCACAACAAAGCAATAAACATTGACAAAATCATGATCTGTCAACTGCAAAAGGCCACCTTACTTGGATCTCCACGCATCATTCGAAAATACATCACACAGTCTTGGATGCTTGGGAAGTGTTCAACTTGTCATTTTGTGATACGAAAACCCAGTATATGTATCTCATTTGCTGTGACATACTGTGTTTTTGTGTCAGTAAACTTATTATTATTATTATTATTATTATTATTTTATTTCTTACCCGCCTCTCATGGTTAAAGGTGGGTCATAGCACAGTCAAAACACACAAACACTGCAAAAATTCTATAAACATACATATTAAAATATAGTTCTATAAAAGCTGTGTATTAAAATGTATTTCTATAATTTATTTCTGTTGTTAGCTTTGGGGTAAAGTGTTCCTCATTTATTTTGGAAAATGAGTGTCTCAGCACCTGCACTTCAAAATTCACTGCTACTCTTCAGGTCTGAAAGTCTTCCTTCTGCCATTATAATTTCTTACCTACATTGCCTTGGTCGGTATTAGGCCACTGGGACAGAACTAGCACAATACTTCTTTTGTTTTTGTTCATTCCTCTGCTTCCCCTCCCTCTCCACTCCACCCCAAGCATGGAACTTATTCCTATATCTGATATTTTGAATCTATGTACGGGAACCAACTTTTTACAAGGTGGAAGAAACTCTTTGTAATGTTTAAGTGTTGATGTCAAAAGCCCAAGCAAACATTTATCACATTGTTCCAGTCATACTCATGCCTTGAGTCATTTGTGTTCCATTGTTTTAAGTCATTGTAAACTCATCGCCACTGATTCTAATAGGGGTGAAATGAACCTCGCGCCCTCCAACTCTTTTTGTTCAAATCTTGGGCAAGATCCTATGAACTTTTAGCACAGTTGCACTGGACCCACAGTTGTATAAACAATTATGCATAGCATTGGTCACCATAACCTTGAAGTCATTCATTTTGTAATGATTGAACCCACTCATCAAGTGTGAGAGAGGGTTGTGTACAATTTTCAGAATGACTGACTGTATGAGGAATCACACATAACCTCTGAGAAAGGGCAAACCCTTGAACAACTTCTATGCTAGTGTAGTATACCAACATAAATGATTTTCAGCTGTTTGAGTATTTGAGTATTACTTCTCAAATTTTTAAACAGCGGAGAATATTTGAGGAACAACCTCTAAATATTTACTGCCCCTATTTGTCCTACCATGGTGCTTCATTTCAGAATGTTGAGAATTTCAGAATATTTGATTGTGTTAGAAAGATGACTGCAACGGTCAATGGTTGCTCAAATGTAAACCAATGTTTTTACCTTCAGAAAAGAAGCTCTCCATTGGCATGCTTGCTATGAAAAAAAGGCCATAACAAAACAGCAAAACATATATCAAAATATTACCAATACTCATGTGCAAAAAGCCCATCTCATGAATAAGTTGAGGAAGGGTTTTCGGACCAAAATTATAGATAAATCTAAGGTCCTTCTGTGGCAAAGGGAAATGCCAATGCCATCTCAGGGGGTCAGTCATCTCTGGCCATCACTGCCACTTCCCCACCTACGCATAGCAAAATTGCTATGATAGAGGGAGTGGTCTGGGGCTTCTTTTATAAGTTCTCCTGAAATAGAGAAAGCACTCACCTTTCATCATTCTATGTAGATGGTTCCATTTTTGATAAGAGTAAATTACCATTTTTTTATAATGGTAATAATATTAGCACTGACCCATGGATAAGATAACAATATAACAATTCTTTGTTGAATTTTTAACTAAAAGTTCTAGACTTACGACCTCATGCTGGGGTGGAGGGTGGGGGATTTTCTTTAGCACCGTATTTCATGCCCTTCTGTGTTGTTTACAACCAGATAATTGTGGTCTCTCTCATCAAATATGTTATTCCTACTGTTTTAACAGCAATCGCCTGGTCCATTCATCTTCATAAAATATAATGGAGACAGCCAATGACAGTTGCCATCACACCTGCAAGTACTTGCCTTTCCCCACTTGTGCTTGTGCAGCTATGGGATCTAGACTAACTATACCAGCATATGCTTATACCGGAGCCCCTGGTAGTGCAGCAATTTAAACCCCTGAGCTGCTGAACTTGCTGACCAGAAGGTCGGTGGTTTGAATCCAGGGAGTGGGGTAAGGTCCCACTGTTAGCCCCAGCTTCTGCTAACCTAGCAGTTTGAAAACATGCAAATGTGAGTAGATCAATAGGTACCATTTCTGTGGGAAGATAACAGCACTCCGTGCAATCATGCTGGCCACATAACCTTGGAGGTGGCTATGAACAATGCTGTCTCTTTGGGCATGAGCACCTCCTCCCAGAGTCTGACACAACTAGACTTCATGTCACAGGGAAACCTTTACCTTTATGAAAAAATATTCAGCTGTCTCAGTTGATTAATCAACTACCAAGCTTGCAAATTCTGTGTTTTGTCTGTCTGTTTGTTTGTTTGTTTGTTTGTTTTTGTTAAAAATGTAATACAAATGTCTGGTTGCTGATGACATGATAAAATAAATGAATGAATGAATGAATGAATAACCTGTCTCAGTTCCTTTCATGTGGACCTGTTTTTTTAAAAACAGACTCAGAAGTGTAGTGGCCAGATCAAAAAACAACCTGGCTAAATGGCACTACCCAGAAGAATCCTCCACCTTGTATAACTGTGGAGCAGAACAAACAACTCCACATCTGTATGCTTGCCCACAGTGCCCTGCCTCATGCATAGAGGAAGAACTGTTTAAAACTACAGATAATGTGGCCGCTGTTGCCCGTTTTTGGTCTAAAATTATTTAGCCACTTGTGTGCCCTCTATTTTATCAGTTTTATACTTGTTTATTTATGCAATGCTTTTGACACTAAACTAAATGTGGACTGAGCAGGTTTAAACAAAGATGGTGCCTTCAATCAGAGGATTGTCTTCTGACAGCTCTTCAAACATAGGACTCTGCTTTATAAACTTAGACATGTTGCTTCAGTAATTTTTAACAGATGAAATTTACTAAGGCAGATCATTGTTCCATGCATTTTTTAATTAAGCATTCCCCAACCTGGTACTCTCCAGATGTGTTAGATTACTATGTCCATCTTTCCTATTGACCAGGCCAACTGGTGATAATGGGAGTTGAAATCAAACACATCTGGCCAGACATCTCCACGGTCTTTAGCAAAGATTTATTCCAGGTTTAATATAATGCCAAGTTTTTAAACTTTGTGTTTTTAAATACATTACAACTATACCTTGATTCGCTCCTGATACAATAAATAAATTCCAGGTTTGCTGCCTGTAAACCTTATGTGAGGAAACCAGAGATCAATAGTCAGACTTGGCATGCAAAGCATGCGCTGTACCATTGAGCCATTCCTGTAACCAACTGGAAGTTTGTAATCTGACAAGTTCAAAAAGTCTAACAATAATCAGGACCCAGAATTCTAAATTGCATCTGAAACCTTGCTAGGTATACCATTCTCATCTGGGGTTTTATTAATAGTAAGTCATACGTTGAAACTTTCCACCTTGCTGATGCTAACAAGGGGCCGTGGTTCCAACTGAGAAAGTTCACAGTTATTACTCTAAGATTCTGAATGAATTATGATTTTTGTTAAACAAACTGTGGAAATGGTATTCCCAATGAGTTTTTGTTAGCCTTGCTGTCACAGAGTTGTTATTGACATGACAGGTCTTAGTAATTAATTTTCAAAACATAACTTGGAACTTGGATATGACAACATAATCCATTTTTTTTAAAAAAAAATCTTGCTTTTGTAACAAACACATTTATTTCTTGAAATTTTCTTCAAAATTTAACAGAGGTGTTGGAATTGTGTATTTCAATTTGTTTACTCACGTGAACTTTCTTTTTAAAAAATATTTGATGCATGGCAGTTGAGATAAATAAAAATCTTAGCTAAAGCATGCAGTGGGATTTGGTGTTCCTTTTGACAACATGATTTTGGTTCCATACGGACAGAATTCATCTCATTAAGCATCCATTGCAAGAGCAGGAAAAAGAGTTTTGTGGTGGAAGCAGTGAGCCAAAAAACGAGACATGTAATTGTAACATATCTTCAGAGGAAAGCAGACTGCTAATGACTTCTGCTGTGTTGCTGATCCATTTTAATCATCCTATGTTGAGTAACTCAGTTTTCCCTCCGGCAGCAGTAAACAAGACGCAGCTTCATGTGAACCCCCCATCTATTTTATTTATTTACTTTATTTATATCCCGCCTTTCTCTTCATGGGGTTTCCAGGCAGCTAACAACCACACACTTTGGTCTCCATTTAAAACAAAGCAAATGCAACCCCCCCCCCCCCCATAATTAAATAGTACTGTGTGGGTTAGGCTAAAACACAATTAAAATGTAATAAATACACTGAAATGCATTTTAATACACATAATCCCTCCAAAATCCCATCCACAACCTCCCAAGCGACATACACCTTATCCTTCTTCAAATGCCTTTCTGCATAGGGCTGGGCGGTTTCGTTTCGTTAATTCGTAATTCGTTAAAAATTCATTATTTTTTTATAACGAAGCAATAACGAACCATTCTGGAGCAACTTAAAAACGAAACAAATTTTTAAATTCGTTTTGTAAATACTTCGGATTCGTTATGTATTCGTTTCGTTATCGGTTTGAGGTCGTTTCGTTATTATTTCCGCATGTTTGGGGCAAGTTTTATAGTTGTTTTTTGTTTAATTAGTGAAAAAAAATTATAATATCACACCAACAGTCAACAACAGAGGGAGAGGGAAGCTTCAGAAGTTCCCCCTGTCCCATTTGGAGGTTTTTTAGCGTATTGCGCGGTCGCGTCCACCATTAACGAATCGATTCGTTATTGTTTCGTATTTGTTTCGTTAATGTTTTGTAATTTTTTTTACATTTGCAAAATTTTGTAAATATCAAACTTTTTAAAAGAAAAATTTCGGAATTATTTTAAATATCGAAATGCAAAAACCCCCAAAAAACGAATCGATTTTAGAAACAAATTTTTCCGTTGTTACGCAGGCCAATTTCTGCAGAGAAATGTCTTGATCTATTATCAAAGGCTTTAATCTGCCTGCAGAAGGTCAGTAGGGATGGGGACATCCTGATCTCTTGGGAGGGTGTTCTACAGTCTGGGAGCAGCCATCGAAAAGACCCTCCCAGTGTTTCCCCCAAACACACTTGAGCAAGTGGTGGGAAAGAGAAAAGGCCCTCTCTAGTGTATTTGTTATTTATTTACCATATTTATACCTCGCCCTTCTCAATTCCGAAGGGGACTCAAGGCATAAAAACATCATACAATTAAAATTAAAATAAATATCACATAAAACATTTGAAAACATTACATCAGTTATTAAAACCATGCAATCCACAATCGTAATCCGAGGCCATTCCAGTAGTCGTTTCACAGATTCCATATCCATCTATTGCACTACAAAGCTTGGTCCCAAAGCCACATTTTCACTTTCTTTCTGAAGACCAGGAGGGAGGGGGCTGATCTCATATCACTGGGGAGGAAATTCAACAGCTGAGGGGCCACCACTGAGAAAGCTCTGCCTCTCGTCCCTACCAATCATGTCTGCGAAGGAGGCAGGGTTGAGAGCAGGGCCTCCCCAGAAGATCTTAATCTCTGTGATAGTTCATAGAGGGATATATGTTTGGACACACATGCTGGACCGGAACTGTTTAGGGCTTTATAGGCTAAAGCCAGAACTTTGAATTGTACTTAAATGTCTACTAGGTTCACAGAGGGAGATATGGTTCTTCTAACCTGGACTGGAGCCATATAAGGCTGTTGTAGATCAAACCCAGCACTTTGAATTGTGTCTTGAAATGTGTTGGCAGCCAATGAAGCTGTTGCAACAGAGGAATTGTCTGCTCCCTGTAGCCAGCACCAGTTAGCAGTCTGTCTGCGGCTCTTTCAACCAATTTAAGTTTCTGAGTATTTTTCAAAGGCAACCATCTTGTGACACCAGCCTATCCCCAAAATCATGTGGCCAAATTTCAGCATCAAACCAGCAATTTCCTTTTAAAACAATTTTTGGAAACAAACATGATGATGATGGTGATGATGATGATAATCATCACCATCATCATCTGGGACTTTCAAATTCAGACTGACAGAGTTTTGGAGCACAAAACTCCTGACCTCACGATTGTGGAAAAGAAAAGAAGTATGGATCGTTGATGTTATAATCCCAGATGACAGCAGAATTGACGAGAAGCAACTAGAAAAGCTTACACGATACATGGATTTAAAGACAGAACTGCAAAGACTCTGGCACACGCTAACCCAATGGTGATTGGCACACTGGGTGCAGTGCCTAAAGACCTTGGCCTGCACTTAAAAACAATCGGTGCTGCTGACAAAATTACCATCTGTCAGCTGCAGAAGGCCACCCTACTCGGATCTGCACACATTATTTGCCTAGACACTTGGGAAGTGTCCAGTGTGTGATCAAACATGAAAGCCAGCATAGTGATCTTCTTTGTTGTGTACTAATCCTGCTGTGTATCAAATAATAATAAGAAAAAGAAGACCAATATGAATAAAATGTAAAATTAAAAGGCACTATTTAAAATTGAATTTATAGAAAGAGATAGGTCTTCAATTGTTTCTTGAATTCTGATAGCTCATTCCACCACTGATGAAAATATCTTCTGGGTAACAGTTGCTTGGAGTAAATGTCTCCCAGAGGACTTCAGTGTCCTAAGGAGTGCATTTATGGGAGAAGACAATCCTGAAGGTAACTTGGACCCAAACCATGTAGGGCTTTAAAGAGTATAACTAATATATTGTACTTTGCCTGGAAACTAACTGGCAACCAGTTGAGTGACTTTAATATGGGTAATGTGCTCATTCCTAGATATTTCTGTAAACAATCTGTGTGCCATGTTTTAAACCAACTGGAGTTTCCAAACTTGATATTGATGTACCCCAATGTACGGTGCATTGCAGAAGCTCAGCCTTGAGGTTACCAGTGCATGCATTACAATCTCCTTGTTTTATCAATTTTTGAGGTCTGCCTCTGATTTTTGGTTCCACAACAGAAGCAGAAGGATGTGAACTTGGGCCTCAGACCCAATGCAGTAGTTGATTCCTGCTCTGTCTGGTAATCTTTACATACAAGCAAGGAGAAGGGGCAAATGCATAGCCCATGATCTGGTGAAATTGTGATGTAGTTCCTCCCCTTAGTATATAGGCATAGGCACTCTCTGCACATAAATGCCAGAGTATTTGTTATTGCTCTGGATTCTGTTTTTCATTCTGATAGATATTACTTATATCCAAACTCCAGTCCAATGTGACTGGAAGCAAGTGATTAAAATCAATCCAGTTATGAATTAAGAAAAAAAATGCTAACAAAAATAGGAAGAACTGTATTTTTACTAGAACAATTAGAATTTTGAGTCACAAGATATCTTCAAAGAAGTTGCAAGTAGTCTTCCTTGCATTTAAACATTCTTGATGTGCTGTAAACCAGACAGTGTTTAGAGGTTCATCACCTGTTTCAGGGAAACTGAATTGCAATCCACCATGCACACTTCGGTCTTCTGGATGGCGTCTGCTTCAACCAGCCAGAAACCAATTGGCAACCACCACCCAGAGAACCTTTTCATCAGCCGCCCCATGACTGTAGAACAACCTGCCGGAAGAACTTTGACAGCTAAATGAGCTGTCAGAATTTTAAAATGGGCAGGCCTACCCAGACAGTCTTTGAACATGAATTTTAAATGTAGGCCCTTTGTTTAACCTCTGCTTTGTGTATTTTAATATGTATTTTATAGAGATACGTTTGGTATGTAACTTTTTAGAGGTATGTTTTAATGTGTATTTGCAGTATTTTTGCAGTATGTATTTTAATTTTTCTGTAACTTGCCTCTAGCAATGAGGAGAGATGGGTAAGAAATAGAATTATTATTATTATTATTATTATTATTATTATTATTCTGATACAAAAACACAGTATGTCACAGCAAATGAGATATATATGCTGGATTTTGTATCACAAAATCACAAGTTGAACACTTCCCAAGCGTTTAGGACTGTATGATGTATTTCCAAAAGATGCACACAGATCCAAATAAGGTGTCCTTTTGCAGTTGACAGATCGTGATTTTGTCAATGTTTATTGTTTCAAAATGCTGGCTGAGATCTTTTGGCATGGCACCCAGTGTGCCGATGACCACTGGCACCACCTGTACCAGAGCCTTTGCAGTTTGATTTCGAGGTCCTGATAATGGCTGAGTTTTTCCTGTTGTTTTTCCTCAATGCGACTGTCACCTGGTATGGCGACATCAATAATCCAAACTTTTTTCTTTTTTACAATCATGAAGTCTGGTGTATTGTGTTCCAAAACTTTGTCAGTCTGGATGATGATGATGATGATGATGATGATGATGATGATGATGATGATGATCTCTTGGCCCTTTCCTGGATTCCATATAGAAAGTAGTAACCTAAAAAAAGCATGCAAAGTGGTGAGATGATGAAGAAAGATAGAAAAGGAAAGCCAGAGAAAGGGTATTGGTGAGGTAGGTGAGATATCGGGTTTTCAAACATTAATTCAGCTATTTTTATTTTTTTATATTTTTTATTTCCTTCTTTCCAAAGTTCAAAACAGGGATACTGTAGGAAGTGAAATCATGGATGGGGTTGTTCACCTTCATTCTGATAAGTATTTTAATGCCATAATGTGACATATATCCCAATGCCAATTTAACATTAATATAATTGCAAAAAATCTCTTCCAATGTAAATGTAATTGAACGAGATTGTAAAAAGTATATTAACTCAATGTGTTAAAGTCCATCTTCTAACTTCCCAATGGCTCTCCAAATTACATCGGTAGACTAAAGACATTTATGCTGGGACTCAGCAGCAGATACTTCACACTCTCAATTAATTGTAAATGCTTTTAGTACTTACAGGTCCATGCTCTGGAAATGTCCTATGACCTGCATAATGCATTAGCTAACAAGGACATAGAGACTATTTTAATGGGAGTCCTTCTGTCTGAGCATGGCTTTGTTACATTTTTCCTCAGGCACACCTCTGAGGTTGGGCACTAATTTGGCTCATGGATCAAGAGCCAAATGTTTCCCCAGCAGCTTCCATGAATCTTCTCTTTGTGTGGAAGCAGGGCAGACTAGAAAGGCAGAGTAAAATAAGCCTTCACTGAGGTTGCTGATGTCTGAGGAAGGGAGCTGTGTCCTGTTGCAGGCGTGGAAGGGAGGAGAAGGAGGAAGAGGGTGGAGGTGGGGGTGGGAAGGGAGAGACCATATATAGCAAATGCTGAGGCATCTCTTTTGACAGAGTTTGCTGTACTTGAGAAACTGAGGAGAAAAGAAAGGGAATTGCTTCTAAACACAAGGTATCTCTTTTCTAGCAGACTGAATTTTTAATGCTGTTCAAATAATTTGCCCATGTTTTGCATAGTTGCTTGAAATGTGAGTTGGGGCTATTTAACATGAAGCATTCTGTGAGAAAGCTGTCATAGGTTTTAGAGGCATTTCCAGAAAGCCTTTTCTACTTTTGCTCTTGATCCAGTAATCCAGGGAGATCCTGAATGTTAATCAGTTGTGGGATATGAAATAAAAGTTTCTTCTTCTTATAGAAACTGGTTCAGTACTGAAGAGGTCTATATATTGAATATTGATCACTTCCTCTATTTCCCATATGTTACATGGTTTTGTTTTTGTTTGTTTTTTAAAAGTTTGGAGTTGCTTAGTGGTAGCTTCCCAGATGTGTCTATAGTTTTAAAATAGTTGGTGTTCTTTCCAGATAGATTTTGCCATGTAGCAACCATCAGAGAAAACTAGGGGATTAATATTCTGATATGTTTCTGGTTTTCCTATATCTCTTCCAACCAAAAAACTCCCCTATCTTGGTAACACAGAGGCTTTCAAACAATGCTGACTCATTAACATTTTTTTCTTTTTCCCTTGCCTACTTTCTTGCTTCTAAAAAGATATCAAAGAGATAGCAGTGATGACTGAACCAACAGATGCTGAGAGACAGAAGAAAAAAGTGATTCCCAGTGGCCTGAGTGGGCGAAGAGCACTCCCACCTAATGTCTCCAATGAAGAAGAAGATGAGGTTCCTACCATGGAGACGACTGGACTTGTGCCAAGGGGATTTAAGCTGGAAGGTATGAGACATTGCTTAAAAACTATGAACATGCTTGAGAGTTCTCCAGGCAACCATGGAGATCAGGGATGCTGCAAAATGTCGAGGTTCAGATGATACATTCCAAAATATTGCCTAAAATGTGGAATCAGAATTAAAACACACACATGAACCTTGATTTAAAGGTATTCTGTGGAGAAGGGATCAAACTTGCACTGAAGTCCAGGGCTTTAACCAAAACAGTGGCTGTACCTTTGATTGAACCGAACAAAAAGTGAAGGGAGGGTGTAAATACTGTACACAAAGAGAATTGTAATATTGTATTCTCACATAGAGAGTCAGTGTGGTGTAGCAGTTTGAGAGTTGGATTACAATTCTGGAGGTCAGAATGTGAATCCCTGCTTGGCTATGGAACACGATTGGTTGACCTTGGGCCAATTGCAGACTCTCAACCTCAAATGAAATAAAAGGGAAACCATCTCTGAAGAAATGTGGGCACAAAAGCCACATGAAAGGTTCATCTTAGGGTTGCCATTAGTAGGAAACAATTTGAAATTCTTACTGGATTCATGTACAGTTTATTTATTTATTTGCTGTATATGTATATCGGCTTTCTCAGCCAACTGGCAACTCAAGGCGGTTTCCAACAAATCAGTAAACATAAAACAAAATAGATAAAAACATTAAACAGTATAAGACATCACAAAAGCAATAAAAGCAACATCATCAGTGTCTCATTATTCTCAAGCATTGTCCAATTCCATTGTCAGGTCATTCGATTTCCTATATTAACTACTCTGTATTTGTAAACGCTTGCTTGAATAGCCACGTTTTAACTTGCCTCTAAAATGTCAAGAGGGAGGGAACAGATCTGATCTCCCTAGGGAGGGCATTCCATAGCCAAGGGGCCACCACTGAGAAGGCCGTGTTTCTCGTCCCACCAAACGTGCTTGTGACAAAGGTGGGACCTAGAGCAGGGCCTCCCCAGATGATCTTAAAGTCCTCAGTGGTTCATAAGGGGAGATACGATCGGACAGGTAAGTTGGACCAAAACCGTTTAGGGCTTTATAGGCCAAAGCCAGCACTTTGAATTGGGCCCGGTAGCAAACTGGCAGTCAGTGGAGCTGGCGCCGCTCCTGTTAACAACCTGGCTGCCGTTCGTTGGACTAGTTGAAGCTTCCGGACCGTCTTCAAAGGCCACCCCACGTAGAGAGTGTTGCAGTAGTCTATATGGGATGTAACTAGAGCATGGACTACTGTGGCCAAGTCAGACTTCCCAAGGTATGGGTGCAGCTAGTGCACAAGTTTTAACTGTGCAAATGCTCCCCTGGTCACCGCCGAGACCTGAGGTTCCAGGCTCAGTTGGCACTTCACAATTATGAGTTTAACTTTTGCAGATCAAATTCATGAATTTGATTCTCCAGCATGGTCAGCATGCTGGAGGATCAAAATCTGTGGTCAGCATTTTTCAGGAAGGTGTTACATGGTCTGGTACTCTGTGAAATGGTTACATTCATTTTGCATCCTAAGAGGTTCAACTAGGGCATACTCATGTCAGTGTGTACACACCTGAGAAATGCTTAGTGGGGAAAAGGTCTAAATTGGTAATAATTCCATCTGACCTCACCCATGGGTGGAATGCACACCTTATCCTGAGACTCTTCATGAGTTTGGGTTTGGCCCCCCAGGCTGAAAAATTCCCTCAATTTAAGCTTTTGGCACTGAGAAGCCTAACAGTACAGCTGTTGGCACAATAACACTCCCACTGTCCATGTCTTCATACCCACAGGTATGTTACATGAACAGGCCTCTTCGGATGATTTGGGAGTTATAAGATGGTAGCGGTAGCTGGAGGCTTCATTAACTTGAATGTGTGATTAATGCAATGCCATGAAGAAATAGAGAACATTCTTGTGAAAATATAAAAACTAACAACTAGATGGTATGAACTCAGAAGAGGACTTTGCAGCATACCATTTGTAGATTGCCGCATGCTACATTCACCAATGTTACTTGCCCCAGGCCTATCAGAGTGAAGCAGTTGTGGAAGGAGAGCAAATTATTAATTTTCTGTCTCGTCAGAATAGTGCTTCTATTCAGTTTGCACATGTACAAGCTGAGGATCCCTTACCCAGAATTCTGAAATACCCTATTTTTTTTAAAAAAAAAGTCAACATGAATAACTGGATTAGTAACACCTTTGCTTTCTGATGGTTCAGTAGACACAAACTTTGTTTCATGCACAAAATAATTTAAAATATTATGAATAAAATGAACTTTAGACTATGTATAATAGAATACAATAGAATACAAAACAATACAAGACCAATGTATTGTCGAAGGCTTTCATGGCTGGAATCACTAGGTTCTTGTGGGTTTTTTCAGGCTATAGAGCCATGTTCTAGAGGCATTTCTCCTGACGTTTCGCCTGCATCTATGGCAAGCATCCTCAGAGGTAGTCACTACCTCTGAGGATGCTTGCCATAGATGCAGGCGAAACGTCAGGAGAAATGCCTCTAGAACATGGTTCTATAGCCCGAAAAAACCCACAAGAACCAATACAAGACCGTAATAAAGTTTTGTATTATATTGCCTCTAGACTATGTGCATAAGGTGCATATGAAACATGAATGAACTTGATGTTTAGACTTAGTTCCCTCTCCAAGTTATCTCTCTTGTGTGTGCGCGTGTGTGAATGCACATGCACACATGCGCGCGCACACACAAATACAGGTGTTCAAAAATCTGGAAAAATCTGCAATCCAAAACACTTCTGGTCCCTTATTTCAGATAAGGGATACTCAGCCTGTCAAAGATTTAACAGTTTTAATTTTTAGATAGCTTAATATGATTTTAGACTGTCAATAATCTTTTATGATTTCATATTTTAAATGGGTTTGAATTGTTTACATCACATATATTGTTTATTGTGCTTGGATCTAGGGCAGATACAGTACGTTTCCCACTATTTCTAGCACTAGCATTACAACTACTGTTGGGGGTTGAATTCTTATTTGGAGGAGCGATGGTCTAATTTTGTCTCATCTCATAATATGGGGTATGTTCAAACCCACTACCCACCCCACCCATGGATACCTCAAATTGTGGATATTAGTAAACATTTTAGGGGCCCCCAGTGATGCAGTGGGTTAAACCCTTGTGTCGGCAAGACTAAAGACTGACAGGTCAGAGGCTCGAATCCGGGGAGAGTGCGGATGATCTCACTCTGTCAGATCCAGCTCCCCATGTGGAGGCTTCTCTCCCCATGAGAGAAGCCTCCCACAAGGATGGTAAAACATCAAAAAAACATCCAGGCGTCCCCTGGGCAATGTCCCTGAAGACGGCCAATTCTCTCACACCAGAAGTGACTTGCAGTTTCTCAAGTCACTCCACACACACACACACACACACACACAGAGAGAGAGAGAGAGAGAGAGAGAAGCAAACTTTATATTTGATTATACTTGGGCCAGAAGTATACCATAGAATACCAGAGAATAGCATTGGGGGATCTAGAGCAGCCCAAAATACTATTAGTTTGTCTCTACTGTGAAAGTAACACAAACATCCATACACCAATGGAAGATGCTTCATCCCAGCTCAGCATCTTAGATTCTTGCAACCTCTCCAGAGAAAGCACATGCAAGTTCCAAGAAAGTTCCTCACGCGCACATTAGAGCTCTCTTAGAGCAGTCTTCATTTAGTTCCGTTCAGAGCAATCTCATGTTTATGGTTACATTTATAATATGCTCTCTTTATTTCCAAACCTCAGGCTAAATAGGAGTAGATAAACAAAGGAAGAACTTTATAAAAGCCAAGGATAGTGTTAGGGTTCCATGGGACAAAATAATCAAGGGTTCAATGACTGGAAAAAAAATTGGGAACCAATGATCTAAGCAATGGTCAAAAGCACTGAAAAAGAAAATGGTTTCAATTTTTCTCCCAACCCTCTCCTTGGTCTCTCAATGTTCTACATGTTCTTTAAGGGGCTAGGCAGTCTCCCCTCAAACTGACACTCTCCTGGTGTGGTGGACAACAATTCCCACCATTCTAAGCTGAGCCAATGGGAGAAATGGGTGAATACTGCACTTGGGGGGTATCAACATTTGGGCATTGACCTTCCTTTCTTCAATACCATGTATGTTTAAAACACTAAAATATCTCTTCTACTTTGAATTTTTGCATATATCTTTCCACACTGATGGTCCTGGGGATGCAGGGTAGTGGGTTAGGAGAGAATTAGTGCATGCACAGCCATCAACCTGATAGAAAACCCCATGGGGATCCCTAAATATAAATTATCAACACTGCTGTCAGGGTTGTTGTAAATTGGCTGCTGGCATGTATACAAGGGAGTGAGGTGAGCAGATGGTCCTGGCATGAAGAATCAGTGGGGGCGTGATGTCGATGAGAATCTGCTGCCATGGAGATGGGGAATATCCTGGTGAGTTGGGCCACTCGGGATACTGGGCTGGATGCATTCCTGATTTGTTCTAGGAAGGAGCAACATCAGGCAGCTCATGACTTCCATGGTCACACATTCAACTTTTCCTTCTCCTTCCCTCCTCTAAAAATAAAGAAAAGATGTCAATTATCGCACAGCAGTAAAAATGATTTAGATGAATTGGCTGAACTTGCTAGAATTTGCTGATATTCTTTAGAGCATATCTACAGGTTATCGGGCAACTGTAGAAGGCTAGGAAGTTGCATTAGGCAACACCAGAAGACCTTGGTGGGCCTCCTTTGTGTTACACCTGCTCCCACAAAAAACCCCACCATTTTTGTATGCAAGTGTATTCAAACATGCTCTAGACAGTTTTGGAACCTTCATAGCCCCATATCTTTTGAGAGCACTTGGTGACAGGAGGGGGAGAGGTTGAAACTCAAGAAGGCTGCAGATGTGGTGTCCTTCACACCTTCTTGAAAATGTTATTCTGGAATCAGTGGAATGTTGACCTACCTCAGCTTGCATCCTGCATAACAGTTATAAATTTGTCAACTAGAGTTCTTGCTTTATAACTGCCCTGTATTCATCCATAATATATATTTACAACCATGATAGCATTGTTACAGTTCTAAATTCCCTCTGAACCCCACCTTAAGCCTGAGAGATTCACTCTGTGTGACTGAGGTCTGTGATGTGAGTGAAAGCACAACTTCAGAATGATGTGGTTAGACGTTTCTGCTCATTGCAATGCAGGTTGATTGCAGGAGGAAATCACTGGACTGTAACTCTTGGTGGAAGGAGTTGTGCTGTGAAGCATCCTCTTTCTTGTGCTGCACATGAGCTGGATGGATCACAGTTACAGTAGGATCACAGTTACAGTAGGGCAGCAGGGGGATTTATTGCATGATGGCAGTCCTGTTATTTTGCCAATGGAAGGCCAATGGATGATGTTGCTCTTACAAAAAGAGGTCACTAACAGATTTTTGTGTGTATGTTTATAAAAGAAACACTTTCCAAGCTGTCTCCCACTAAGAGCAGTGAGTGGGGAGTGATGGCATGTGATCACTCCCAGTCAAAAATGATGTTGTCCTTTTGTAACTGCGATTTATTTATTTATTTGTTTATTTATATCTCGCTTTTCTCTACCCCGAGGGGGACTCGAGGCGGCTTACAATTGCACCTCCATGGTGTCTTTGTCTATCTGACAAATAGTCTATTCCGTAGGGCACAAGGTCTGTGGGCCAAATCCAGCCTGTCATGTCATTTTATGTGGCCTTCAGATGCTGGACTACAACTCCTGTCTTCCTCATCATTAGTCATATAGAGTTTATGGAAGTTGTGCATTTTATAGAAATATCTTTCAATATATGCATTTTATTGAATGTATTTTATTATGATATATTTTAACTGTGTTATGGCCCTCCCCAAGCCATGAAGAGAGGCAGGTAACAAATTAAAAATGATGATGATGATATCTGTCACTCTGCCTGATGTGATGACTAGGGCGATGAGGCAGTCAGAGAAGGGAAGGGAAAAAGGAGAGGGCAATTCCTCTTTCCCCCCTTACCTCTGCTGCATCACTCTGGTGCCTCTAGTTGATGAGCAATGGCCATTAGCAATATTGTGCCTATTGGCTGCTGCACCAATGAGAACAGGAGAGGAACAATAAGGACGGGCAATGGTCAGGGCTCGTTCCTGTTTCTGCAGCAGTCTGGGGACTGACATCAAAATCATCCCAGGATTAATCTAAAATGTGTCACTCTGAATCAGCCCTAAGATAAGGAGTGCATGTAGTTCTGTCCTAAGTTTATTATTCTGGTTTGCTAACTCGCATTAAGCCAGGATGAATTTTCTGGTTTGGAATTAACAAGAAGCTTTGAATTGCTATAGGTCCTCATCTGTATGCTGAAGTTGCTACATAAACAGAGGAATTGAGGTCACAGCACTATTCACAGTTCATGAAATCACAGCTGAATATCTAGACATGACCAATGAGTGGGACAGTTCATCTCTCTCTGTGTTAGTGTGCTTATGAATTTCCCTACGAATACCTACGTAGGGAAATTGTAGAAGCAGATCGTTGGCCATCTGAGGCAACATTGGCACTTTCCCCTCTTCATGGGATGACATTCAACCTATCCATGGGCAATATCAAAATTCAATACAGAAACATGCCATCCCACTTATACATGAGGTTGACATATATATGAGCATATGCAGTATGAAAAATTATTTTATTTTAAGCATATGTATCTAACCCTCCAAGCACGATGGATGGATGGTATCCTTGAGGTGACTGGATTGACATTGAAGGAGCTGGGGGTGGTGACGACCGACAGGGAGGTCTGGCGTGGACTGGTCCATGAAGTCATGAAGAGTCGGAAACGACTGAACGAATGAACAACAACAACAATCTAACCCTCCAGCTATGTTTTCATGGCAGCTTACATATGAAGACAAGTTTTAAAATGCTAAAAAAGCAATTTGCAAAGTGATCCTGCACAGGACATGTTTACTAAATCCCGTTGAGCTCATTCCCAAATACACAGGTACAGAAAGTAGCTAAAATCAATTAAAAGCCCTGTGAAAATTGAAAAGATCTTTGCCTGCTGCTGAAAAGAAACCAAAGTATGTGTTAGGAAGAGCTTGAAAATAAGAAACTACAAGTTAAAAATCATTTCTTAAAAATACTTAGTAACAAAATATCAAATACAGAACATGTTTATTTTTTATTTTAATTTAATAAGAGATCCTTGTTGTCCTTCAACAGTATAACTGTAACCCTAGTTTTTCCCATTGTTATATAGTGGCCTCATTCCATGTTGGATGAAGAATATAACATGGTTCAAGGGTTTGGCTTGTGCAAAGACGTCAGTTGTTGCTTCATGTCATGAAGCAATGATGAGAAGGAGAGGAAGAAAATGTGTTTTGCTTGGTGTAATTTTGTTTATGTAAATTACCCAGAATGAACTTTTTAATTACTTTCAAGAAATGCGTAAGCAAAGATTATA
Organism: Anolis sagrei; assembly: GCF_037176765.1. Classification (NCBI taxonomy): domain Eukaryota; kingdom Metazoa; phylum Chordata; class Lepidosauria; order Squamata; family Anolidae; genus Anolis; species Anolis sagrei. Next base: position 85,624,823 of record NC_090024.1, read on the forward strand.
TCTTCTCTCACGTCAGTAGGTTATAACAGCGTAAATTGGAATTCACACTACTACAACTCACTTTTGGATCACTGTGTACTGTAGAATCCTGTTCTGTCCTACTCAATGAGCAAAAGCCCCCCCTCCCCCCCAAAAAAGCTATCCCCCATATGGCCATTTCCATATTGTTAGGGAGTGTGGAGATTGCTGTTGTTGTCATGTGCCTTCAAGTTATTTTCGATTTATGATTTTTGATAGAAGGGAATCCTAACACTAGTAAGGACACTGAAGTTCACCCGGTGGGTTGCTATGGTTGTCCCAATGAAAACGGCTGCAAGAAAATAGCTGAACACATCCTCGCTGGAAATGGTTCTATTTGGCATGGAGGCTATATGTAGATAAATAGCTATGGAGACATAGCTATATGATACATAGTTCATGTCTATATGAGAAAGGTTACTCTAGGATTTTTCTGCCTTTGAGCTAACTTGGATCCATCGCAGACCTGCTGAATCTGGGCCCAGTATCCATGTGGTCCAGGCTGTCCCCATCCTAATTTGTCCCCTTATCCCCCAGCTCTCCTTGCTGGCCACCAAGTTCTCTGCAAGCACCTGGGCATTGCTTGTCACATCTGCTGATGTCAGAATGAGGTGCCCATGCAGTTAGCAAGGAGCGGGTCAAGTGATCCCCTCTTTCTTCCTGGTTGCTTAGGTACTCCACTCTAACATCAGTAAATGCAACAATGATGGTCAGGTGCTCACAGGGATATCTGTGAGACAACTCAGGGACAAATGACCCCCCTTCCCTGCATTGGTGGTGATGGTGTCCATCTGGACAGAAGACTGGGCCAAAGCAGGCCAAATCTAATTGTCCACAAAACCCCAGGATACTGTGGAGTTTCCTGCAAACTTGAGAATCCCCACAATTTTACCTAATGCAGAAAAAAGTTGGGCTAATAGAAAACCTGAGATATTCACTCATCCCACTGTGCATCATGTTGACTGCCATCACTAGATATGAGGTGAATCCAGGTTTGTTTGTTTTTTGATCATTTAGACAAGCCCAAACATGTCTCCTGATGGAGGATCATGGCCCACATGTTTGCAGCGGGATTGAAGTGTTTGTTCAAGATACTCTTGAGGGAGAGTTGATGCAGAAAGAGGTCATTCCTCCTAATGGCAGTAAGGCCGTAAAAGAAATGCAATAAAATGTCATTTGTCATTCACAGCTACAAAGCAATCTTTTTTGAGAACAGCCTCTATTTCTTTCCTGGGCAGGCAGAGTACAGTGAGTCTCTTAAGAAGTTTGTATACTATGATATCTGGAGATAAAGCATTGGAGCCAAATTCTAATGTCAATAACAATCCAGATTATTTTACTTTATGCTGGAGAGTAATCCTTTTGGAGAAGAGTGTTTCATAATCAAGGTGCTCCCAGTAAAAGTGCTCTGTTCCCAGTAATCACTTATGGCTTAGAGAAAGCCAACATGAGGAAAAATGCTGGAATGTGGGGCTCTATTTCCTATTGAGGCTTTGGTGAGATCTTGAGTGTGTACACATACACATACAAGATCACAGGCTTTTCCTTGAGTCTAAATTTCTTTCAAGAATGTTAGCATCTTAGGACACATCTACAATGCTCACTTATGTTGGAGTGACCCTAGAGCAGCCCTGCAGTTAAATGCAACATGGGTCCCCTTGGGGAGATAAGGTGGAATACAAATAAAGTTTATTATTATTATTATTATTATTATTATTATTATTATTATTAGAAACACAACAAGATGAGTCCACAGCAAACAAGATCATTTGTATTGGATCACACGTCGGACACTTCCCAAGTGTCTAGGACTGTGTGATGTATCGGCAAATAATGCGTGCAGATCCAGTAAGGTGGCCTTTTGCAGCTGGCAGATGGTAATCTTGTCAGTGCCAATTGTGTTTAAGTGCAGGCCAAAGTCTTTAGGCACTGCACCCAGTGTGCCGGTAACCACTGGTACCACCTTGACTGGCTTGTGCCAGAGTCTTTGCAGTTCAATTTTTAATTATCGTATCGTGTCAGCTTTGCCAGTTGCTTCTCTTCAATCCTACTGTTGTCTGGGGTTGCAACATAGACAATCCATACTTGGTTTTTTAACACAATCATGAGGTCAGGAGTATTGTGCTCCAAAACTCTGTCAGCCTGAATTCGGAAGTCCCAGAGTAGTTTGACGTGTTCATTTTCTGTAACTTTTTCCAGCTTGTGATCCCACCAGTTCTTTGTCACAGGCAGATGGTATTTGTGGCACAAGTTCCAATGAATCATCTGAGCAACGGTGTTATGCCTCTGCTTGCAGTCTGTCTGTGTGATCTTCTTGCAGCAGCTGAGGATATGATGATGATGATGATGATGATGATGATGATGATTATTATTATTATTATTATTGGGCTGATCCAACTTAACAGGGAGAAGGTCACCTTAATGTGGCTTTTCCCCTTGGTTAAGCTAACTTAGGTGAAAACCTGGATCCTGGCTCAGGGAGTCAAACCACCATGCAGAACTAATCTGACATCCAAGATGCCCAATCAGGCCCACATTTTTGGTCTGTGTAGAAGAGCCCTTAATTGCAGGAATAACTATTTGGAAAATTAAGTATTCTAGACAATATAATGTGGGTGTATATAATTAGTCCTTTCTCCTGTGTGATCATATTGAGACAAACCTGAATGAATTGTGTCTGGTAAATGAGAGTTGACCTATAGTAGAAATCCTAATCCATATTTGCTGCACCTTCTTGCTGCACCTTCAAGCTCACTCACACTGACCTGCGTTTGAATTGCAGGGTCAGTTGGCTAATTAGTTCTGAAGCAATTGTTTATTGAAAAATGCCCACAGAGCTGCTCCTGCATTATTCTGGAACTAATCAACAAAGGAAAGTAGACCAATCGTTCACATTGTACACGATGAAAATGCTTAGATGGCATGGTGATTAGTGTGGGATGCATTTCTGACTAATTCACAGTGTAGAGAAGCAAAGGGAACCAAACACCACCTTCCAAGAATTTACTTCCACTACAGATATGGCTCAAAATAGGTTCACCCTCTTAAGTAGTTTCTTTAAAATAATTTTGGTTACAAACTAGAAAATATTTATCACCTCACTTACAGTAAGAATTGTCAGCTGCCACTGACTGAGAGGGCTACCTCTCCATTATTTATTTATTTACGATATTTCTACCCCGCTTTCTTCAAACCTGAAGGTGACTCAAGGTGGCTATTTGATGTAATCTGATATAAAGTAATTTCCCCTGTATCATTGCCTTCACACTTAAACTTTTTTGTGTGTCAAGAGCGACTTGAGAAACTACAAGTTGCTTCTGGTGTGAGAAAATTGGCTGACTGCAAGGACGTTGCCCAGGGGGTGCCCTAATGTGTTACCATCCTGTGGGAGGCTTCTCTCATGCCCCCGCATGAGAAGCTGGATCTGACATGGGAGCTCACCTCGCTCCCCGCATTCAAACCGCCAACCTTTCGGTCAGCAGTCTTGTCGGCACAAGCGTTTAACCCATTGTGCTACGGGGGGTTCAGTTTCACACCTAAGTAACATAGCCCGAGAACACACAGTCCAAGGGTCAAACTACTTATGGAAAATGTGTATTCCTTATTATTAAAACATTTCCCCTCCCATTTTGAGATTTCCTGGATACATCCCTCTGCCATCAGACTTCAGAATTAAACTTATATCATTTAATAACTGATTAAAAGATAAAGGTAAAGGTTTTCACCTGACATGATGTCCAGTCGTGTCCAACTCTGGGGTGTGGTGCTCATCTCCATTTCTAAACCGAAGAGCCAGCGTTGTCCATAGACACCTCCAAGCTCATGTGGCTGGCATGACTGCATGAAGCGCCGTTACCTTCCAGCCAGAGCGGTACCTATTGATCTACTCATATTTGCATGTTTTCAAACTGCTAGATTGGCAGAAGCTGGGGCTGTCAGCGGAAGCTCACGTCATTCCCCGGAATCGAACCTGCGACCTTTCAATCAACAAGCTCAGCTAAGCTTGTTGATCGAAAGGTCGCAGGTTCGTTTCCCTGATTACAAGATATAACACACTAAATAATAATAAAAACTTTATTTATATTCTGCTCTATCTCCCTGAAGAGACTCAGGGCGGATTCCAAACATTAAAGGCAAACATTCAATGCCCGAATACAACAACAATACATCCATAATAACAAAATTTAAATAACCCAACATATAAACACGAATTATAACTTAACAACTGAAATTAAATTAAAAGCACAGCCTGTTATAACAGACATAGGACAGAACATCAAACATCGAATGGAAACAATAATTTCCCATTTCCTTTTGGGCAAATTGATTAATAATTGCTGAAGATCTATTGAATGCGAGATTCATAGCTGAGGGAATGCATCCCTTATGAATGCATCCCTAGCAAGATTTCCAGATTGTGGTTGTTTTAATCTCTTTTTATGACACAAAGACTGTTGTCCAGCACATACTTACTTACAGAGGTGTTTCATCATTCAAGGTGTATCTCTTTTTAAAATATGCTATTGCCTCATTTGACCCTCTATCCCAAGTAAGTATGTGCTGGACAACAGTCTTTGTGTCATAAAAAGAGATTAAAACAACCACAATCTGGAAATCTTGCTAGGGCTAACTAAGGATGACTGTGACTAAGGAGAATGAAAAGCTTCTCTCTCTGAATATCTGCCTCATGACCAAAGCAACAGAACAAAGTTCAAATTGTACTTTAGCTGTGTGGAAACTATCAACCGGGAATGCATTTTATGAAGCTGAAACCAGCTTGCAAGCAACACGCCTTTATTACAGTGATACTGGATGATGAATCCTCTGAGAACAAGCAGTATGATTTTCTCTCATCCATGCAAGGACAAGCCTTATTAAAGCATTCCTGTAATAGCTGGTGGCGCAGGGTCCGGTATATTTTCTTAGGGCAATCATGGGGCTCCTTGCTTTGACATTACAATAAGGGCGCTCAGCTGTTGAATTAAATTTTAATTTGAAGGTAGTGGGGTTGCCTCCGGGAAGCATTATATGCCTTCAAAGGGCCTGCATCATTGATGAGGCCTCATTTACGTCCCTTAAGGTCAGAAGTCAGATTTTCAGAAGTCGGAAATGGGAAAGTCTAATGATATGAGCCAAGAAGGGCTTTTGTTAATAAGAGCTATTAGAGCAATGCTGCCTGAACTGCTAACATGTTTATTGTTCTTCCCTTTTGCTATTAGCTATGTTTCCTCCTTAAAGTGCAATTCCTCCAGAGAGCAGTCTAATGTCCGTCGTATACTAAGAGGGTAACAGTATTATTTGAGTGTCCATCACATACTAATAAGGATATTGTATTATTTAAACTCTACAGCCCACGTGGAACCATCCAAAAACAAGAGGATGAATAATTAGGCTTAGGGGATCTGCATAGAATCATAGAGTTGGAAGAGATCTCATGGGCCATCCAGTCCAACCCCCTGCCAAGAAGCAGGAAAATTGCATTCAAAGCACCCCTGACAGATGGCCATCCAGTCTCTGTTTAAAAGCTTCCAAAGAAGGAGTCTCTACCACACTCCGGGGCAGAGAGTTCCACTGCTGAACAGCTCTCACAGTCAGGAATTTCTGCCTAATGTTCAGATGGAATCTCCTTTCTTGTAGTTTGAAGCCATTTTTCCACGTCCTAGTCTCCAGGGAAGCAGAAAACAAGCTTGCTCCCTCCTCCCTATGACTTCCTCTCACATATCATGTCTCCCGGTGGTGCAGTGGGTTAAAGCACTGAGCTTGTTGATCGAAAGGTCACAGGTTCGATTCCGGGGAGCGGCGTGAGCTTCCGCTGTGAGCCCTAGCTTCTGCCAACCTAGCAGTTCGAAAACATGCAAATGTGAGTAGATCAATAGGTACCGCTCCGGCGGGAAGGTAACGGCGCTCCATGCAGTCATGCTGGCCACATGACCTTGGAGGTGTCTACGGACAACGCTGGCTCTTCGGCTTAGAAATGGAGATGAGCACCACACCCCAGAGTCAGACATGACTGGACTTAATGTCAGGGGACTACCTTTACCTTTACTATCATGTCTCCTCTCAGCCTTCTGTTTGTCAGGCTAAACATGCCCAGCTCTTTATGCTGCTTCTCATAGAGCTTGTTCTCTAGACCCTTGATCATTTTAGTCGCCTCCTCTGGACACTTTTCCAACTTGTCAATATCTCTCTTCAATTGTGGTGCCCAGAATTGGACATAATATTCCGGGTGTGGTCTAACTAAGGCAGAATAGAGGGGTAGCATGACTTCCCTGGATCTAGACGCTAGATCTGTATTGGAAGGTTGTCAGCTTGTGATCTACCAGCATGGAACTGTTGTCTTTTCTTACACCACTGCAATATTTCTTCCAGTGGAGAATTGGTTGCCTCCTACAGCATTGCCAAACTTGCTAACAAAAATTCTGCAATTCCTCTCCTCCTTTTACTTTCTGGAAGAAAGCAAAAGGACCCTCTGAACCCATAGAATCACTGTTATAGTCATTCTGCTTCAGCAACATTACTACTGATGTTAGTCATGACTTTCCAAATTAGAAAGTTATGGTTCTCTAAATACTGACATGTATTTTTCTGAATTAGATATCACTTACTAACAGTTTACAAAGAATTAGCCCTGGTGCTTTATTCTTTTGAGGAGGTAATGCAAGGATGTCTTAAAGACCCATATATTATTTATTAGTAACTGGTCATTACCCATATTGGATAGAATTAAATGAGATAAAGTGATAGACTGGTAAAATAAGAAGACAGCATTTAGCTCTGATTGAAAAATCAATTAATAAGATCCAATGGTGAAAGAAACAGAAAAGTCACACTTTTACTATGATTTGGAATTTTATCAGTGGATATTCATATATGCAGAGAAAAGCTAAACTTAGCCTTACAAAGGCATTCAGTTCTTTCTGGTTGATTATTTACAGTATTTATATTCTGCCCTTCTCACCCCGCAGGGGGAGTCAGGGCCAATTACAGTGCACATATACATGGCAAACATTTGATGCCATTTAGACATACAACATATGTAGACAGACAAAGAAGCAATTTGACATTCCAGCTTTTTCCGGCTTTATACGGGTATGCTTGGTTCTGGTCACAGGGGGAGCTGCCGCTTCTCTATCCACTTGTGACACTGGGTCCTTTAATGGAGTACTTCCTTATTCTTCTGCATGCTGCTGGAAGATTTTATGGTATTGTAAATTAGTTAAATTAGCCTCCCTGCATAAAGCAGTACCTCAATTTCCTACTTGACAGATGCAACTGTCTTTTGGGCTGCATAGGTCAACAGCTAGCTAGAGTATTAATGGCCAGGAGCTTACTCCGACCTGGACTGGCTTCGAACTCATGACCTCTTGGTCAGTAGTGATTTAATGCAGCTGGCTACTAACTAGCTGCACCACAGCCCAGTCCTTTTAATGTGAGCAAATACTTTTGACATGTTTAATTTATATATTGTGCCTGTGAACTTTAGGAAAAAATGTTACTTTTTAGATTGTTACATCCTAGGGAGAGGGTTAATTGTTATATTATAATGGGGGGGAAACATAGCCGCATGAGCCTTGTATCTGGTGGAGATATTCCTGAATACTATAAAACATGGACAGGACCCTATGAGTACATGTGGTTTCTTAGATCCAATAATAAGAAACTTAGTATTTCCCCTTTATGTTGAATGTTTGTGAACCCACAGTAGTACTAGCTATTACATTTTGCACCAAAGTCTTCAAGCCTATCACTTCTAGACTTACACTTCTAGATTGTTTATGTTTTCTTAATTTAATCAAAGTTGACAAAACTGATGGCATTATCACACCATGCTGTTATATGTTCATAATGATGCCTTAGTATTGCTTTTATCTCAACCTTATTGCATGACATTGATGCTTTCCTGACATTGTTGTGTTGCAGGGGTGTTGAAAATGCGAGAGAGGCATTGTCGGTAGAAATAATCCATTAATGACCCCCTTTTCTCCATAACAATTGAGTAATTATTTTGGGAGCAGATATTTCATAGCATTCTTCCATAAATGAGCCATTACTGGGGGCAGTGTAGATGTGGCTGGGTTATACATTGGTTATGGGTTCCTGAGGAAATCTCTGGCAAAGAAGCCCAGACAACTTCTGGTGCTCAGGCAGGAAAATGAGTTTTCTTTCATGTTTAAACCCCACCTAGAACCTCATTGCATGAAAATGGGGACAAGCGGAGGGAACCTCTTACTTTGTTCTCTACTGTCAGGTCTGTGCTCAGAGATGGCAGCCACCCCACATCCTTTCCATGCTTCTACCTGACTTTTGTCTGGCTTCTCTCATTGGGAGTCGGAAGTAGCCTTGCATCATGTGATGGCCTCTGTGGGACTCCGTTTTGGTAACACAGAGAAATGGAGAGAAGACTGTGTTTGATGAGGTCCTTAATTCTCTCTTCTGATTATTTTTGTTATATTATCTTAATGGTATATAGCATCTTACCATCATTTCATTTTGCTGTTGTAGTGCTGTTTCAGCTTTATTTTAAAAAGTCAAAACAATCACAAAACAAAGGGTAGAGTACATGGGTTGGGGTTTTTGTGAGTGTGTGTGTCAGGGACGACTTGAGAAACTGCAAGTTGCTTCTGGTGTGAGAGAATTGCTCACCACCTGCTATTAATGTATATGGGGGGAAAGTGCAAATGATGCACTTAAAATCCAAATGTAGCAAGGAGCCAATAGGGTTAGCAACCAATGATTCCCAGAAGACAGGCTGCAGTAGATTTTAAGCAGAACAAATTGGCATAAAGGAATGGAGTGAAAAAAATCCTCAGCCTCATCACCCTCAAACCTTCCTTATTCTATAGTTCTAAACTGGGAAAACATGCAAAATAAAAATAAATTAATTAACATTTACTTCATTTTGCATATTACTAATTCTGACACCCTTGGTTTCATGGGTGTTAGAACTAACACCCTTGAAACCAAGCGCTTCTTTTACTAGATTTGTAAGGTCTACAGCCAGAATGACAATCAAAACAACATGTTTCTACCCCAGTGATGTATATGCTTCAAAATTAAAAACAGATATCAAAAAGCAGCCAATTTACATCATAGGCTAAACTTGAAGCAACACAGAAGAGTACTCCAAAGAAAAATTAAATGTGCTTCCTTCCAAACCCACAGTTATTTCGAATAGCGTCTTGGAAGATAATGACAAATATGATAATACTTCCTACTGAATGCTGTTTTTGAACATCAATCATTAAGGAGCAATTGGAAAAATAACCTTCTCCAATATGTGGAATCTATATATTACAGACTGCTGAGAACTACAGGCTGCTGGAATGTTTATGTTATAGGGAGCATTGATACTGACAAATTCATGCAGTTTGACACCACTTTGTCATAGCCCAATGCTACAGAATCACGGGAGCTGTAGTTTTCAAGGTCTCTCTCCTTCTCTGCCAAAGAGTGCTGCTCCCTCACCAAACTGCAATAGCCAGGAATCCATAACATTGAGTCATGGCAGTTAAAGTGGTGTCAAACTGTATTAATTCCATGTGTACATCCACCCATAGTTGTGTTTCAGTGATATGCATAACCTGATATACTCTAATTATATCTAGTATACTGCTATAGCTCAATTTGAATTGAAGCTTGAAAAGCAACCCAACCTGAGAATTTGATGAAGTAATAAGTGATACAGCGTTTTCTTGGCTGTATCAATTCAGACCATAAATCTGAGGTCATCTGTTTGAACATAATCCCAGGTAACTATTAAAATTATATAAAGCTTTTTCTATACAAAGATAGAAAGGTCAATTCTTGTGACTGTGTAATTAGCACATATTATTAGCTGGGCCGAGAGGTGGGGAGAATAGCAAAAGAAGCAACATGGAAATTCTTCTTCCTTTTTTTCTATATATTTTTTTCCAGCAATGTTAGTAGTGTTATACAATTTGTAAAGATATATATATATATATATATATATATATATATACATACACACACACACACCAATTAAATTGTAACCCTCCCCACTAAAAACTATTATCTATCTATCTTCTGTCTATCTTCCTGTCTGTCTGTCTGTCTATCTATCTATCCATACAATAAAAGTGAAAATGTGTGTATGTGGCAGACGTGCTCACTTACACAGACAGCCTCCAACCTCCACAAACACGCCATAGTTCCAAGTGCTGAGATCCCTCCAAAGGCACTCCCTCAATTGACATTGCAGGTTATAGTGAGTGCTGTGAACATGAAGTCCAACCCCTGCCAATGTCCTCGCCAAACACCAGCCACCCAAGGAATGCTTTCATTTGGGGACCATTTCATCCTAGATATTGTTTTTTTCTCCGGAATGGACATCTCAGGGTTGCTTTTTCTCTCCAAATTTGCATAGCCTCGCCCAATACCTCTCACTTAACCCTTTCTACATATTCCTATGGCACACAGCAAACAGGAATTGATCAGCAACTGAGGTTTGGAAAGAATTTACTATGATTTACAGGAGTTGTAATTCACCTATATTCAGAGAGCACTCTAAACACAACCAACGATGGACCTGGACCACACTTGCCACAAATGCTGGGATTTGCAGTACCTTCACTCACTTCCTGAGGCCGCTGCGACCCCCAAGAATGACAGACCTAGACAAAACTTGGCACACAAACCCCTCATGATCCACCTCATGCCCTGGTGAACTTTGGGGGAGGATGGACCATGGATGATGGGATTTGCAGTACTTTTACCCAAGTCACCTCCCACAGAACACTGTGGCCCCCACTAATCACAGACTTGTACCAAACTTGGCACACAGACCTCCCCCACCCCCATAACCTACTTTACTTACTACCACACCTACTTTGTGTGGTTTGAGGGATGATGGACAATAGGTGATGGGAGTTGCAGCACCTTCACTCACTTCCTGAGACCACTGCAACCCCCACCAATGATGAATCAGGACTAAACTTGGCACACAGAGCCCCCATGACCCACTTTATGTCCTGGTGCAGTTTGGGGGATGACGGACCATGGATGATGGGATTTTAAGTACCTTCACTCACTTTCAGAACAACCCAGGCACCGCCAGGTTCCCAAGCTAGTCAAAATAATAAAATTAAAAGGTTAAAATAAACTCCCCCCCCCCGCCCTCAAAGACACATAATGGAACTATTATTGTATCCCTGCTAATCTTTTATTTTAGGAAGTTTCTTTTAGATCTTGTTATCTCAATGTTTTACTCAATCTTCAAAACCCACCAGCATTTTTACATTTTTTTAAAAAATATTAGTGATATAAATAAGTCATGGTTGTAATACGATACCATGTTCCTACAAAGTATTAGATGAAAGGTGGAATTCCTGTGGTCCTCCACATTTTGATGGGTTTCATTCCTATCAGCCTCAGTCATCCTGGTCAATAATCAGAGATAATGGGAATACCAGCACATCATATGAAGAACCACAGGTATTAGAGAATTCTGAGAGTGGTCCTGAAGTACAACGTCTTGTAAAATGGGTTCTCCTATGGTAAACCTGACTTGGTTTGGGATGAGATTAGAATGGTGTTGTGAGGTAGGTTGTGTTTTTATTTACATCTAGGAAGCCTGCAGTGGGGCTTAGAGATGGTGTGATAATCTCTTTTACAATGTTTTGATAGACAAATAGTTCAGGAGCAGGAGGAACTCTCATAATTGTTAATTATGAGTAGAGATAGCTCTTGTCATCTTCCTAGACTTTAATTCATCACTTAGAATGCATTTGCACTGTAGAATTAATGCAGTTTGGCATCATGTTAACTCCCATGGATGAATGCTATGAAATCATGGGAGATGTAATTTTACAATTTCCTTAATTTTCTCTGCCAAAAGGTACTTATTTCTCACCAAATTACAAATACTTGGATTTCATAGCATTGAACCATGGCAGTTAATGTAATGTCAAACTGCATTAATTCTACAGCGTAGATGCATTCTTAGTGTATATGGATCAAAGAATGAGTGAATTCATTAGTTAATAAATTAATTTTCCCCACACTTGTCTACCCACCCAATAGCAACACTCCTGAAGTCAGATGCATACAGAAGGTATGTACACCTTGAAGTTTTTCTGGTCTATGGCAATCCTATGGCAACCCTATCACAAGGGGGTTTTTTTGTAAGATAATAATCATCATCATCGTCGTCATCATCATCATCATCATCATCATCATTTATACCCTGCCACTATCTCCCTGAAGGGACTTGGGCTGGCTCACAGAAGATTTATTCATTCATTTGCCATTGCCTTCATCTGAGGCTGAGAGGTTGCCTAAGGTCATCCAATAAGTTTTCTGACCAAGCAGGGATTAAAACCTTTATCTCTAGAGTCATATTCCAGTACTCAAACCACTATACCATTATAGTATATTGGGATTTATTTATTAATTTATTAATTAATTTATCATATTTTCACCCAGCACCGGGACATAAGACAGATCCCAATATGATTTGAAATAGGGGTGTAAATATTCTGCTATTTTGTTACCACATACGACGATCAATATGTTGTGGAAGTGTTATTCTGCAGAGAAATACATATCATTACATATTTTTTTATTAAAAAAAACACTTTGCTTGTGTGAAACCCATTATCGTAGCAGAAAATGAAACAAGAAAACACCCGAAACAACCAACAATATGCATATAGTAGAAATGAAGAAACCTTGACAAATTATGTTTTTGGAGGGAGGGAGGGAGGGAGGGAGGATCATATGTTCTGTCTGGTTTTGGTACAATAAGTACTAATAGCAAGCAGCAGCATTCTCCATATTTTGGTGCAAAGACTTCTTTAAATCTGTATCTTTAACACCTTGAAACATTTTGGGAGATTTTAAGGATTTGGGAGGTGAGGCTCCCATAAAACTCAAGTCTGCCTATTCCTGGTCTAATTGGCCTGCTACAGATTTCCATGATAATACTGTTTAAAAATTTCAGCATTATGAAATAAGTTTGTAACACAATTCTTTCCAGCATATGTTGTTTCAGTGTATGGAGACCATATATCTTCTGATATGGGGGCTTGGACATTTTAAAAATCTTATTAATAATTCTATCTGGACTGGTCTGAACACAAAGAAGGTATCAAGAAATTCTCTCTGTTAAGACAAAGGAATTAATTGTGCAGATATGGCACAGACTTAGCTAAAATACAGTGTTTTCTATCTCTTTGTGTCTTTGAAGATGCCTTGGAAGTCCTGGAAGTCCGTGTGTTCAGCCGTGAAGATGAAATTAATAAAAAGGAGCATCATACAGACAAGTACTCCAACCACAAACTGATTGTGCGCCGAGGCCAGTCATTCCATATCCAGATTTCTTTCAACCGCCCTTACAATCCAGAAAAAGACACAATTTGGATTGAATATTTAATAGGTAAGTTTCAAAATGGTGTTTACTTTTCTTATCATTACCATCATTACTTCCTCTGCTGGGCAAGCACAATGTCTAGAGTGAGAAGAGGAGGGGCAGATTATAAATATTTTAATATAGAGATTATGGGAACAACAAAACATTGTTCTAAATAATGATGATGATGTGTCCGACGTGTGATCCAATACAACAGCCACCAGAGTGACCTTGTTTGCTGTGGACTCATCTTGTGTTTCAAATAATAATAATAATAATAATAATAATAATAATAATAATAATAATTATTATTATTATTATTATTTCTTATGGTGGCCCTAAAAATGAAAGCCCACCAAGCTACTTTGTCATTAACCGTCCTGCTAGCATCTTGCAAATCCATGCCCGGGGCTTCCTTGATTGAACCAACCCATTATAAGGTCTTCTTCTTTTACCAATGCTTTCAAACTTTGTTGAATGAAACCATGTTTTCAGATGAGTCATATCATCTCATAATATGTCCAAATTAGTCATCTTGACTTCTTGATGGAGTTCAGGCTAGATTTCTTCAATTGTTTTGGAGTTAATAGGAGCCATAGAACTCTCCCGCAGCACAACATTTCAAAAGAGTTGATATTTTCCTTTTCTTGACTGTTCATGTAAATCTTTGTGCCCCTGCTCTAAACTGGGAAAAATCCCAGACCACGCACTTGAAATGAGCATTGGCATGAGGAGATTACCTAGATATAATGACAGGGATTCTAGATCATGAGGTCATTGGCCGCATGTGGCTTCCATGACAGTAGGATGGTGTGTATTTGGTGAAAGCAAGGGACAGGCCTTCGTAGTGACTGCGCCTAGGCTTTGAAACTTATTTTCAAGGGAGGTCAAATTGGTTCAAGGCTTGCATGTAAATCCGGGCTCTGTTAACCCAGCTAGCTCAATTAACATCTTTGGTAATAATCAACTTATATAACCCCAAGAAATTTTTGTAGGCTCTGGGAAATTGACAATTATGTTCGATGCTTTATTCTGGTTGATGTAATTTATTTGATAGGTTATGTTTCATTTTAATTCTAGATGTTAAGTTATAATCTGTTTTTCTATGTTGGGTTATTATTTTTTGTTATTATGTGTGCATTGGTTGTTGTGTTCAGACATTGAATGTTTGCCCTTTTGTGTTTGGAATCTGCCCTGAATTCCTTCGGGGAGATAGGGTGGAATATAAAAAAAGTTTTTTTTAATTATTGTTGTTGTTGTATGTGGTCTTTTAATGAATTTAATGTTTAATGTTTTAACTTTATAAATCCTTTAATCACTTTTTAAATATCCCACATATGTATTCTTTTATTAAGGACTTGGTATAGTTTTATAATTTGTACTGTTTTTTAAAAAAATGTTATTTGGTTTGAGCTACATTATTGGGAGAAAAGCAGGAAATAAATGAACACATACATCTGCTACAAGGTTTGCTCCAAAACTTTCAAAAGTGCTCAGTCATTCTCCAAATAGGTTCAGCACATTGGATAGTCTCCATTAATCGTCAGACTATAAGAACAATTTCGCTGCCGATATCATATCAGTAGCCACTAGTTTATGCCATAGGCTGACCATGAAAGCAAAGAAAGATTTTGTTTTTTGAAAACAAAATGGAAAAAAAATCAAAGGAAAGAAAATAAAACTGAAAAGCTGGCAGTGAACTGGGAATATCAGAGAGTTTACGTCACTGCCTATTTTATTGCACAGCCACCTTTTATTGTTTACCCTTTATGTTGGTTTTATTGATTTGTGATGTTATTTGAAATCTATTATTTGTCTTAACAATCACTGTGTTATTTGTGAATTTTAATTGTTTAATTGTTCCTTTACTGCTGTTTATCTCTATTTTATTTTGTCTTTGTAAACTGCCCTGACTCCCTTTGGGGAGAGAGGGTGGGTTATAAATAAAGTTTATTTATTTATTTATTTATTTATTTATTTATTTATTTCCTATATTTCTACCCCGCCCTTCTCACTCCCAAGGGGGGGGGGACTCAGGGCGGCCTCACAAAAGCATCATAGGATGCCGAACATCATAAAAACAATCAACAATCAGCAATGCATTAATATATTAAAAAACAGTAATTAAACAATTTCAACAGAAAGGAGGAAACCATGAAAATGAACAAAATCTGGCTACCAGTATTAAAAAACTCTAAAATTAAAACAGCAAAACAGCAGAGGGAAAATAATCAGGGACATCTAATCACCTCTCAACAAAAGATTGCTCCAGGCAATGCTAATCAAGGTGGTCAGTTGAAACATTCATACCTAGCTCCAGCAGACAAGCGTCCTTTGTCCCACCCTGGTCATTCCACAGATATATAAACACCTTTTTCCTAGTTCCAACAAACCTCACTACCTCTGAGGATGCCTGCCATAGATGCAGGTGAAACATCAGGAGAGAATGCCTCTAGAACATGGCCATATAGCCCGAAAAAAACCTACAACAACCCAGTAATTAAACAATTGATTAAAAGCATGCCTGTTAAGTATTATTATTATTATTATTATTATTATTATTATTATTAGTCCAGAAAAGTTACTTTTCCTGCATTCTGCTCTGAACATTGAGATTTCATTTAACCATGTTGTCCCATGACCATTTATGGACCTATCCTCTATAAATTCATCTGATTGATTTTTTTAAAAAAATCCATCACAGTTAGCGGCCATTGCCACATCTTACGGAACTAATTATTTCGAATTTATGATGTGTTGTATGAAGCAAAGCTTTCTTTTGCTTGCCTCAAACATGCCACATACTAAACTGATCACTATTTGATTTGCAGCCAAGTGGGATAAAGTCTCCTTTGGAGAAGCAGTCTGTGGAATTAAGTCAGTACTAAGAAATATGAAGGCGCCGTATGTGCAGTGATTTGTCTGTAATGGCTCATTTGCCTGGACAGGTATCATGCAGTGTTAATGCTGAGAAAATGGAACAAAGAGCGTGCATCCTAGTTCTGATCCTGGTAGAAATGGCAACTCATTTCCAGTCTGTGTCAGTTTTGTATGTATTCCTTCATAAATTCAACCTGTCTTATTTCTGCATTAATCTGCATTTTTTTAAAAACCTGAAAAAATGTATATACTGTAAACAACAGGTTGGAATGCTAATACACAAAAATAAACTTCTTAGTTTCCCTGTTCCTTTAAAAAAAAACCTATAATGTTGCTTGTTAATTTAAGAGAAATGTCTTAGCAATGCATTGCTAATTCGTGATTTTTCCACTATTTATTTATGATAATTATATACTAAAAAATAGAAAAGTATCCCAAAATTCCACTAAATGAACCCCTAGCAAAGTTTTAGAAACAACAAATAAACATAATTTCTTGTATTACTAGGAATAATAACCCAAGCCAGTATTTTATTTTACAAAAAAAATGTTTTTGTGTCCCTGTTGTGTTTGTATGTGTCTTCAAGTCACCTGTCAACTCATTGACACTCCATGAATATCATAGGACTTCCTACACTCCACCCCAAATAATATAATATAATATAATATAATATAATATAATATAATATAATATAATATAATATAATATAATATAATAAATAGGATGTAACTTGTTACTGAGGTATAACTATGACAGGTGCCTTTCCCCAGGCTGCCTCCCCACTCCCCCTGCCCCAAATCTTCAACCCAAAGAATCTTGCCACTCACCATGACCTTGTTTTCCCCATATATTCACTTGCTAGATAGGGATAACTGGGAATGGAGAGTGCCTTTTTAAAGGTTGAGTTATGGCTGTGTTGTTGTGTGGGTTTGTCTGTGATTGTATGCATGGCCTGATGTGAATTCAGGCTTGACAAAGTACAAACAACAAGAATAGATTTATTAAACATGGTAGAATAATATAATAACCTCTAATAATCAATCCCTTAAACTGCTGAAAGCCATATCTTTCCCAAATCCAAAACCTTTTCTGGTTCAGTTCTATCCCTGACTCTATCAGCTCAAAGCCTTGTCTGTGACAACAACTTCAGACCCTGTCAGTGCCAGTTTAGACATGGTCTCAATTCTGCCAGAAGCAAGCCTCTGCCTTCTGATACGTTATCTTGGGCCCCATCTACACTGCTATATAATTCCGTTTGAAACTGTGTTATATGGTCAGTGTAGACTTTAATAATGCAGTTTATCTGCATTGATCTGCATTGTAGGAGTCTATACTGATCGTATAATGCCTTTTCATACTGCCTTATATGGCAGTGTAGCATCTGTCCACAATCTCCCTGAGCTGTGATTGACTGTCTTCCAGTTACATCTACTTAGTGCCTCCTTCACAATAACACTTTTTTGGACAAGACATATACAGATTTGTTAATTCTTAGTAACTGTACGTACACATTTTAAAATACATTGAATAATAAAATGTGCACTTTTAAACACAATTTGGTGTGTGTTTTGAGCTGAGAACCGCATCACAAAGTTTGGAGAAATGTAAAATATGAAGGATAATCACATTCTGATAGCCTCAGGTCCTTTCTACATTGCCCTATATCCCAGGATCTGAGCTATCCTCTTTGAACTGCATGATATGAGTCTACACTGCCAGACAATCTAGGGTAAGCAGATAATCTGGGATAGGATCATGGTATATAGGGCAGTATAGATACAGTATCAGAGACAGAGGTCAGCTCAGTTTGCATCAGAACTCACAAAGATCTGAGTCTTCCAGCATTTTTAGTTCCTGGGTCAGTATGACTGTACTCTAGTATATCAAGTTTGTGGCAAATCAGCTATTCACTCTAAATGAGTTACAGATGCTAATTTTTCTTCCCTGCCATCTCTCCTACTGTTATAAACTCCTTGAGAATTGGTTTTGAATTGACATTTAATTTATCTTCCTGGGAACTGACTGAATTTTTGCATTTGTATTATCGATTTCTTTCCTTTCTATTGCTGCATAATAATCATGTAGCCATTTATTAAATCTGCTTTTTTATAAAATAGCAAGCATTTAGCTTTTACATTTATACTCTGTAAAAAAGATGTGCTGATTTCAGGTTTTATTTTCTGTTCTTTCTTCGATTAGATAGAGTCCATGCTTAGGGGTGAAGGAAAGGGCTGGGGTAAGGTCTAGGGTAGGTTGTGTGTGTACGTGTCTTCAAGAAGTGTGTTAGCTTATGGTGACCTCATGAATTTTATAGGTTTTCATACGCAAGGAATACCCAGAGTTGGTTCTACCAGTTCCTTCTGAAACATAGCCCATACCATCTGCATTCATTCTTAATTTCCCATTCAAATAACTTACCTTGACTGACCTTTCTTCGCCTCCAAGATTAGACAGGATATTGTGCCTTTAGAATATTTAGATGAATCTACAGTATTACAGTAAAGGTTTTCCCTCAACATGAAGTCTAGTTGAGTTCAACTTGGGGGTGGTGGTGCTCGTATAAAGATGCTTCCTAAGGAAAAGTAAAGGTAAAGGTTTCCACAGACATTATGTCCAGTCGTCTCCAACTCTGGGGGTTGGTGCTCGTCTCCATTTCTAAGCCAAAGAGCCGGCATTGTCCGCAGACATCTCCAAGTTCATGTGGCCAGCATGACTGCATGGAGCACCATTACCTTCCCACTAGAGTGGTACCTATTGATGTACTCACATTTGCATGTTTTCGGCCTGCTAAGTTGGCTAACAGAGGGAGCTCACCCCACTCCCTGGATTCGAACCACTGACCTTTTGGTCAGCAAGTGCAGGAGCTCAGCGGTAGTATACAGATGCATAAACACACCAATTTCATGTTCTATTTCTTCCTTGATTCATAAAAAAATAATAGTAACTCATTTGTTGCCTGAGGCAGAAGGGCAAATGGTTCCCCCACCCCTCAATTGGGGTCCAAAGTAGCCAAAGCCAACTATATTAATTTTGCTCAGAAAATGTAAAAGCCCATAGGAAACTCGTCCAATTCTTATCAGTTAAAAATAAAATGATACCCCAAATGTGCTTCCTTGGGCAGTAGACGCAGACTGTATCTACACTGCCATATAATCTAGTATCTGAGACCATATTATCTGTGTTGAGCAGGATTGAACAGAATTTGTGGGCTGCTGGTGGTTGTCACTTATCATCTTGGGTGACATAGGCCAGGACACAAGGGTGATTGGAAAAGGGAGGGGAGAAAGGAGTAGTAATTCCTCCTTTCTTCCTTCCCATTTCCTGTGTCACTCTATAATTACTTTCCTGTGACTAGTTTTTACTTTGAAGTATTTCAAACTTAATATAATAACAGTCACCTCATTGGTATAACAAGTAATGTTTTCTAGTAACCTTATTTTGAAAAGTAATGAACGATGTAGCAAGAAATATAACAAGTTACTTGTTTTCATTTTGCAAAGTGTAATTTCTGTGTGATACTTTTTAAAATCCTGTAATGAAGAACAGAATGAATTACTTTGTTAAAAGTAACTTTCCAAGCCCTGAAGTTCCCTGGTTACATTTGGAGCCCCTATTAGATAATGCAGCAAGTCAACAATCTGATTGAATTCCTTCTAATAATGGCTTATTTGAAAGACAGCTAAACATTATGTTTGCTAATGAACTCTTCAGCCTCACTTTTAATATCATCAGACTTTCTTTGACAATAAATTCATTGAAAATAATATTTACACACACATATATATCACTGCCTTGTATTAGTGATCTTCATAATAGCTTCATAAAATCAATATATATCAGTTGAGCCTTTAAACACTTTTGTTGAAATGAATTCTTTGATGATACACATCAAAGAATTCATGAAAATGGACGGGAACCTACAATCATGGTTGTGAATGTATAACCTAAAGTTATATATTCATAACTGATTTGTATTCATGCTCACTACATATTCAGTAGTGTAGGGAATATATAGAAATCATCAAAGTCATTCAGTTCTGGCTTACTGGGCAGCAGCCACTGCATGCAATGGAGATCTGTTCCCCTGTTGATCATGTTACGGCAGACATTCCCATTCTCACTGTTGTGTAATAAACTAAGGTAATTAGACACACTTCTTTTGAAGTGCCTAGACTCTTGCCCGTGTGATATGATGACACTACACCTGCAAAAGAACAATCATGCAACGATGGGAAAGGCTAGATTTCTGATGACACATCACAACACAACAGTTGCTGTCTACAAAACATTTTGCACACAAGCAGGAATCCCAAATGACAACACACAGCCCTTTCTCCATGCTCAGTAACAAGTGTGTCCAAGCAGTCATGATCAGATTATTGTGGATACATCTAATCAAGCAGCTGAAATGTCTTTGCAATCCATCACATGATTGGGACAGTGTCTACTTTATAGAGATAGACCTATCTGTCAATTTCATTTTGTCACTCAATTTATCCTTTTTATGTGTGAGTACATTTGGCAAGAACAAGAATAAATAAAAAAGAGTGATTAAGCTATTACCCATCCTCTCAAACCACATTTTGCAGACACAGATATTCCCACTGGAGATTGCCGATGGGAGGAAGTTGGAAACATAATCTTACTGTACCCCAAACACTAGAAGAATAGACTTCCGACATTCGATGTGGTTGTGAACTGTTAAGGAAGATTTGAAACATTAAATCAGGAGATTAGGTAATCTCCATGATGCTGCATTGGTGTGTCCATTTGATCTTAGACTTAGAGGCAACAAGAGTCCCATCCTCTTGGCCTCATGTTGCCTCTGCTGTTCTTTCCAGCCACAGAACTCCCTTTGATCGCCTGGCCATTTTGGTAATGTCTGTGGAGATCATAGTGGGGTGTTGGTGCAGTCAACAAGGAGGAAGAAGATCAAACCTATTCTTTTTATGGATTGCACAGATGCCCTCTTATGATCTACACACAACTACAATTGCCAGGCTGTCAAAGAGAGCTCTGTGCCTAGCAAGGAGCAATGATGGTGACATGACAAGTGAATATGCTGTTGTAGCTCAGCTGGACGTTGTTACAGAATCATAGAGGATTCAGCCTTGTGCATCTGGTTGCCATCGTGGTTATCTAAGGTCAGTCTGGAGCTCCAAACCGGTACTGAATTAAGTGAATAGTGTAAACAGATTTTAAAAAAGATTTCAGCATGCACAAGGTCTTACCCTAGATCAAGCCTTCTTAAAGTATGGACAGTGACCTGAAATGGGGCTGCCATAGCTTCATGTTGGGTAAATTTCTGACAGAGGGTACAAGGGAGAAAAGAGGAATCCTCTTCTGAGCTGGACCATCTTTGTTGCCTCTGCTTGCCTTAGGAATAGAAAAATGAGGAGGACAATGAGGAAGGGAGGGCTTTGTTGGAGACCCCAGCCTTGAGGATGGTGGGGTGGAGGAAGGAAGTTCCCCATCTGCCTGTGAGTATGCCTAGGTCTTTCTTTCCCTTCCCATTATATGAGTTATGTGGGTCTCTCCCTCTTTTCCTGTCATATGATTTCCTTTCCTTCCTTTCTTGGGTATCTGTAGGGTCTCTCCTTCCGTTCCAGTCTTGGAAGTCAGGAGGGTGTCTCTCCTCCCCTCTTCTCTGCATCCTGTTGGGACTTTGTCACAGTGAGAGAAGTGTAGAGTGGATACTTCCTTTCCCTTTTCACCCATTTTGCTTCCTGACTCCGGTATCCCAATTTTGCTTCAAGGGAGGACCCATCCTCAAATGCCTAATCTTGGTGCTGACATATCAGTCCATGAAGGCATTGGCCATAAGAGTTTATGTCCCTTTTAATTCTTTGTGCAAAGGAGGAGATTGCTTTAAAAAAAAACCCAAATTGTTATGATTTATTATCAGTAAAGGTTTGATTTGTATATGTATTCTATATATCTGGGGTCACGTAGAATTTTTTCAGATGAAATGGGGTCATGAGTTGAAAAGGTTTAAGAAGCCCTGCCCTAGGTGAACAAATCTATCAGTTTTGATCACTCCTGCATTTGGATTTCACAATTTTCAATTCTTTCTATGCTGAAGACATTTGTGAGTTTTATGAAGTTCCTTTGTACAATTAATTGCATGAAATCTTCACTCAACTCTGTTTCATCTTGTCCCTATTTGATTTCTCAGCAAGTTTAGTGATTGTATGGAAAATGCACTGTGTTCATGTTTTGGTTTTTCCATGTATGTATATTTAAATTATAATATGGAAATCCAGATGCAAATGAAGATTATAATGCTCATTGAACAGTGTTTGGAGGAACATTGTGAGTAGTCATCATGATTGTGCACATTTTTCCCAGGCCATAAAAATAACTCTGTACATATCTTTTGAACTAGACTGGAAAACATAACAGAATTGTGCTAAAGGCCCACATATTTGTTTTCCTAGCTTAGCAGCTGGCACATAAAATTTCTGGAATGTTATGTGTTGCATTGATTTTAGGAAACATGGGCGAATTGTCATAAATAATCCCTTCTTCACAGAATTCATAAGGAATGGCAACAATATGAAATAACTTGCTGAAGTCAAAGTGACCACAATGGTTATATTTTTAAAAAATTAGGAACGTTCCTTTGACAGAAATTTGGCATTTGATTAATTATCCACAAAACCATCTTTCTTAGAAATGACATAATCAGAAAACAACTTTTTAAAAATAAATTTGACACAATGGAAACGATTTGCCCAAGAAAATGAATCATTCTCATTAACTATAAAGACTGAGCCTTATAAAATTTCACATATTAGAATGCTAAACTGTGTTATTTTCTTTTTCAACCAACATTTTTTTCAGTCACCTCCAGTGACTAGAATATATAAGCACAGACATCTGTAGACATATGCAAGAAATTCAGAACACTGCATAGAAAACAGAGACAGAAGGGCTCTCTGTAGAGAGGCAGAGAAGGAAAAATTGAAAGGAAAAAAAACTAATGTAACAGCACGTACGTGTGTATGTGTATTTCTCTTCCCATCTTGGAAAGTAAACAATAAGGGTTGATGGAAGTGCCTACAAAATATATGTTGTACAGCTCACATAACAGAGCTGAGAAGTTACTTATTTAGACTAAAACTCCACTGATACAAAAAAAAAAAAAACTTTCCCAAGCTCTCTCTTCTTGAATGGGCATGTAGATAACTTTGACTTTTAATGTCACCAAACTTAACTCTCTATTGTTTTTTGCTATTAGGTTGGCTCTGGTGCCTACACCCTAATGGTACTAGAACTGGATCCTCAATGTGACATCTTTTGAAATATTTAAACATGTCTATTATGTCCCCTCTCAGTCTTTTTCCCAAGTAAGCATCCCCAACTCCCTAAATTGTTCACTGTAAGGCTTGGTTTCCAAATACATTTGATAATTTGGTTGCTCTTCTGTGGACACGTTCCAGCTTGTCAGTATTACAACCTCATCACATGACAAATGTTTAATATCTTAGGATGCTGATGCCCCAATTGAGCAACTGAGCCCCATGCCACCCATCACACAATATAGCATCACTTCCGGCAAGGCTCCATTGCTCATCTGGGGTGTCAGTGTAGTAGGACTCTGCGCTGTCAACATGGGAGCCTCCCCGTGCTCCATTTGGAATAGCGGGGCCACTGTGGGCACAAGCCGAGCTGTGATGCTTCCCCACATGTGATGAGGGACTGTCACTGCTGATTGGGCGGAGCATGGGGAACCAGAATTGTTCCACTGTCCCAATAATTCACCACAAAGGCTGATGAATCAGTGCAGGGGACCTCATCAATTGGGTCCTGTGCCTTGAATTGCGATGCCTAGAATTGGACACAATATTCCAGGTGAAGTCTGACCAAAGCAGAATACAGTGAGCACATGACGTCCCATTATTTCGATACTATACTCCTATTGCTGTAGTCTAGAATTGCATTGGCCTTTTTAGATGTGACATCACACTGTTGACTCATGTTCAGCTTGATTCCTAGATCTGAAATTTTGTTTTCTATTCTGTGGTCCAAGTCATTGATAAAGACGTTGAATAGCACTGGGACCAGGTCAGAACCCTGAGGAATCTGACTGGCCATTTCTCTCCAGGATGAAGAGGAATCCTTTGAAAACTCCCTTTGGGTTCAGCCAGTCAGACAATTCCCAATTCACCTAACAGTAGCACTGTCTGCCCCACATTTTGCTAGTTTCTTTGTGAGAATGTCATGAGGAACCTTGTGAAAAGCCATGATGTTTCCTTCATCTACTAAGTTTGGAACTCTATCAAAAAGAAAGAGAGAGAAGGTTTGTCTGTATGACTTGTTTTTGAAAAAAAAACATGTTGACTTTTTGTGAGTATGGCATTCTTTTCTAAGTTTTTTTTTGCTCCATTATTTTTCCTGGTATTGGTATCAGGCCGACTGGACGTAATGTTTGGCTCCCCCCCACCCACCCTCTTTTTGTTTGCTGAAAATGGGTACAAAATTTGCTTTCTTCAGTTTATTGGAATTTCTCTTGTTCTCCAGAAATTCTCAAATAAGATTGCCACTGGTTCTCAAACTACACCTGCAGGTTCTTTTAATACCCTTGGATCCAGGTGCAATAGACTATGGCTGTATCTACACTGCCATATAATCCAGTATCTTATCGAGGATTATCTGCTTTGAACTGCATTATATGAGTCTATACTGCCATAAAATCCAGTTCAAAGCAGATAATCTGGGATCAGAAACTGAATTGTATACCAGTGTAGATAGATCCTATATTTGATGAAATTCATGAGGTTACCATAAGTCGACAGGCAACTTGAAGGTCATACACATATGTGTAAAATCTTAACACTCCTGAACAACTACTCTAATTATATAATTCCATGCAGTAAATACATCTGTTTATGAGCAGCAAAAGGGAATTGATGGGATATGTGTGTGTGTTCACGTATATGTATGCATATTTTTTTTTCTACATTCAACATGTGACCCTGACTTCCAAGATGCCATCAGGAGTAACTTTCAGTGCTGATATGGTTATGTGCATATCAGACTGAATATTTAAATTATGTTCTAGTGCTTGCTAAAAATGTTGCCATATTTTTACAAACCTTCTCCATGTCAGCTGGTTTTTTGTTTTTTTTTTTGTTTTTGTCATGTCAGGAGTGACTTGAGAAACTGCAAGTCACTTCTGGTGTGAGAGAATTGGCTGTCTGCAAGGACATTGCCCAGAGGACACCTGGATGATTTATGTCAGGCTTTGCATATGCAAGGATCTACTGGTATTTTGTTTTGGCTTTCTTTGTAGAGTTAACTGTGAGTTCACCACTGTGATTTTTCCTTCTCCCTTCAGAGTAACTTCTTTACAACAAAACCCACCAACTATTGCTCTGCTAGTACACAAGGCTGATACCCCTCTGAGAAAGCTACCCATTATTTTTCATTCTGTCACAATTATTATATTCCTTGGATATGCCTAGAAGCGTTTGTGTTTTATGCTGGGAATGAAGGGTCTATATGGGTAAAATAAATGAATCACATAGAAGATGTATTAACGTCACAACATGTAATACCTTCCCCAAAGGCACAAAGATGTCTAAAAGCAAATGAGATTGTTTAAAATTGGCACCACCACCAAATAATTAAAAACACAATCCTGCTCTGTTTTATTCTGCTGAGGAGGGGAGAACACTTCCTGCATTCAAAAATTTTCTTTAAGGACTGAAAATGTGAATGTCCCAAAGCACTCAGAGGAGAAAACAGCAACTGCTAAGATGGGAGAACCCAGCCAGAAGCAATTGTTTTGAGTCTTGGTGTTCCCTCTGCTGGCTGTGCGAAGTAGTGTGTCCTGGTTGCCAGTCCTTGTATTTCACTACTGACACATAAGAAACTACTGTCTGTATACTATGAGGGAGGTGATGCTTCCATTATACTGTCTTGAGCAATGTTTCAGAATAATGCTTGCCTCTCTAGCTGAAACATAGCAATGAGTTAATTCAGGCTTGGTTGGAGTGAATGCATGTTACCTTAAACTATGAGTCCACACATTGAGAAGCACTGAATTTACTTGAATCTGATGCTCACCTCTTAAAGCTAAATTACTTTCCCAAAATTAGGGTGCACATTAGATTTGCGTAGTATGGTAATCTTAAGCCCTTTCCACACAGCTGAATAAAATCCCACATTATCTGCTTTGAACTGGAATATATGGTGGTGTGGACTCAGAGAACCCAGTTCAAACAGATATTGTGGGATTTTCTGCCTTGATATTTTAGGTTATATGGAAGCAGGCATGGAGCCGGGGGGGGGGGGGCTTGGGGACTTCACCCCCCCCCCCCGAAATTCTGATGGTGGTCCGCGAGAAGGCCTGACTGGTACATTATTTAAACTGTTATGTTTATTCATATCATGATCTGATCACCATGCTCAATATTTCCAATATGCATGGGGGTATTGGGGTAACAATACAAAAGGTTTGCTAGGGTAGACCCTCTTTCACTCAGACTCAGCCCCCCCAAAACCAAACTCAACCCCCCCCCCAAAAACAAAATCCTGGCTACGGGCCTGTATGACAGTATGGAAGTACCCTTAGTTCTGAGCCAAAGCAATAGAGGAAGCTACTTCAGGAGCACCTATTTGAGGGACGTCATCTATCATTTAATAGCTATGCAATCTTGGGATTTGTAGTTTGATGAGTTACCAGCATTCTTTGGCAGAAAATTTCAAGACCTTGTAAAATGACATGATGCCACATAATTGAGCCAGGGCAAAGTGGAGTCATTCCACAGCATAAATTCACCCCCCAAGGCTTTCTTTTCCGTTGCCAAAAGCTTTGGTGTGCTAACACCTTTGTTTTTTAAAGATGAAATTATAAGCATGTAGCCACTGTTATGCATATCTTTTTAGCCAAATTACAAAGACTTCACTTTTTGTTGCTGCACACTACACTCACCAGCAAATACTTTTTTGGTTTCAGGGTTTTGAAAATTGAGATGCACATTAGATTTGATGGCGCATTAGGCTCAAGTAAATATGGTTACATAGGCGAATGATAGGCAAAATGTGGGCCCTTACATGTTGTAGGAATGCAGCTCCCATAATCTAATATCATTTATGGTTTTAGTTAAGACTAATGGGAACTGTTATCTAGCAAAATTTGGAGAACTGCACATTTTTCCCAGCTCTGAAATAAACAAAATGGAATGGATTCATAGACATCACTCAAATATGGTTCAGGCTTTGAAAAACAAATCCTATGAGAAAGGGCTGAAAGAAGTGAGTTTATTTGTGACACAATATGGTATGATAACACTCTTCTTAAGCCTGAAGTCCTCATCCTTAGATTAGGGGAGGGTTGTTCTCTGCCGCTTCAGACCTAATGGGTTTAAGTTATAGGAAGGCAAATATGGCTTGTACATTAGGAGAAATGTCTTGATAGTAATCCAATAGACCTAACTGAATTTGCAGTTTAACTCTGTCTCTGTTTTGTAACACTGTTAACAATAAACTACATCCAAATTCAGAGCTTTAAAGTTCTTTCTGTGCTCTACAATGTTCTTCCCTGCTTAGATGTTGATCTAATCTATCTCCATGAGGACAAAGTAGTTATGAGCTTCCAATCAAAAAGTTGACAGAAGGGGGCATAGGGATTAACAGGGAAGCAATACCGATTGAGTATACCTTATCTGAAATTCTGAAATCCAAAATACTCCAATATCCCACACAGGTGGCTCAGAAAATATCATATAATCATTGAGTTGGAAGAGACCTCATGGGCCATCCAGTCCAACCCCCTGCCAAGAAGCAGGAACATCACTTTCAAAGCACCCCTGACAGACGGCCAACCAGCCTCTGCTTAAAAGCCTCCAAAGAAGGAGCCTTCTTCACAATCCGGGGCAGAAAGTTCCACTGCTGACCAGTTCTCATAGTCATAAAGTTCTTCCTAATGTTCAGGTTGAATCTCCTTTCCTGTATTTTGAATCCATTGTTCCGTGTCCTAATCTCCAAGGCAGCAGAAACCAAGCTCGCTCCCTCATTCCTATGACTACCCCTCCCATATTTATACATGGCCATCATGTTTCCTCTCAGCCTTCTCTTCTGCATGCTAAACATGCTCAGTTCTTTAAACTGCTCCTCATAGGGTTTGTTCTCCAGACCCTTGATCATTTTAGTCACCCTTCTCTAGACACATTCCAGCTTGTCAACATCTCCCTTCAATTGCAGTGCCAAGAATTGGGCACAGTATTCCAGGTGTGGTCTGATTAAGGCTGAATAAGGGGTGGCATGACTTCCCTGGACCTAGACACTATAATCCTATTTATGTAGGCCAAAATCCCATTGGCTTTTTAAGACATTCTTGGAAAGGCACTGAAAGTTTGCCTATGTATGTAAATTCTGAAATCTACCCTGAGTCCTCTAGGGGAGAAGGGCTGAATATAAATATAGTGTATTATTATTATTATTGTTGTTGTTGTTGTTGTTGTTATTGTTATTATTATTATTATTATTATTATTATTATTATTATTATGTAATGAAATTTCACTGCATCGAACTGATCTATGAGGACTCCAAGCTATTTTTCACACGTACTGCTATTGAGCCAGGCATCCCCATTCTGTATCTTTGCATTTAATCACCTTTCCCTTTTTATGGTTCAATGAATTATTTAAACTTGGGCCCCACTTCCAACCTATCTCATCATGTATCTGCAAATATTCCCAAAAACAAAACAAAAAATCCAAATTATGGAACATTTCTACTCCCAAATATTGCAGACAAGAGATACTAAATCTGTATGAGGTAAAGATACCAATGCTTAGTCATAATTGTAAGCTAGCTATGTCATGAGCACTAGGGATGAGCTGAAGATGAAATCTGAGGAGAGATTTGAAAGAAGTATGAGAAGTAACACCACACAGCAGTGTTCTCGCAGAGGCTGAGAATAGAGCAGCTTATCAGGGTTGGAATAAGGGAGTCCTGAGTAAACCCAGTTAGTAGATTGGTAGCTATGAGTACTGTCCATCATCTTTGGCTGAATTTTTCACATGCAGCCCTGTAGGCATTAATAAATCAACAGTGTCAAAAGTGCTTCCAAAAGCAAAGCTTTGAAGAGGTTCTAAGTACACCCCTCATCCCCTTCCCAAAATAGGGACAGGGTGGTATTTCAAATAGACATGTTCAGCCAGTTGATTTTTAAAAATCTGTTGGCATTTCAGTTTCTTTCGTCCTTGGCTTTTCTTTTGGGCTTTGTTTGCTATTCTGCTGTATCGGAACTAAAATTCAGCACATGCTCGAGCAAGAGGAAAGGTCAAGCCTAGCCACAGTTCAAAGAACAAGTCTGCATTCAACTCGCGGATCCAATTGTTAGCAGTCACTGGCTTCTCATCTTGGTTGCCACGTTTGTATATCCTTCAACACCTTATTCCTTTTGAAGCCCTCTTTTGAAGTGTCCTTTACTGTATCTTTCCAAACGTGCTATTGATTTGACTTTTCCTTTCTGTTGAAAATCTCCCTTTTGTTGTGCAGCCCAAATATTCTAGGTTACATGGAAACTTTCCTGCACAATGTCACCTGAGCTTTGGGAACTAAAATGTAAGATAGCATGACCAAACCAAGGTTTTATTGGTGACTAATTTAAGCCTCTGTTACAGTTATCACTACCAAGGTTTGTGTTAAGCAAGAGATATAACCCAATCCTTGCTTATACTTTTCTTGGGATTCTATAGCCTGGATTAATCTCAGTGGGATAATGATAATGCCGTAGAAATCTTCTTAATGCCATGTTGAAACATTACTGAATCTCAGTCTGGATCTACAATGTCATATAAAATCCAGATTATCTGCTTTGAACTGGATTATATAGTAGTGTATACTCATCTAACCCAGTTCAAAGCAGATAATGTGGATTATTTACTTTGATAATCTGGATTTTATGGAAGTATAGATACAGCCTAACACAGTATTATAACATCTGAGTAGGGAAACGTCTTGTCCCTCCAAAGCTTTGGATTACAACTCCTATCAGCCCTAGTCAGTATATCAACTGTAACACATCATCTCTATTAATTACTATTTTTTTCCTGATAAATTAGAACAAAATTCATTCACCTGCTGCATTCATGCAAGAACCATTGTCCTCTCTTCTATTTTTCTGCAGGGCGATACCCACAGCAAGCCAAAGGCACGTACATCAAAGTCCAATTGGTCGAAGAGCTGCAAAGTAGGGAATGGGGTGCCAAGATCACCCGCAGCGAAGGGCAGTTTGTAGCCTTGACTATCATGCCAGCTGCAAACTGTGTTGTGGGGAAATTCCGCATGTACATTGCAATCTCAACTCCAATTGGCATTCTGAGGACAAGAAGAAACCCAGCCACAGACACATATATACTGTTCAACCCCTGGTGTACAGGTAAGGCTCACGTGTAACAGGTAAATCTCCCACATTTGGAGGTGGGGATATTCACTTCATTAATAATAAAAATAAAAATAATAACAATATTTTATTTATAACCCACCCTATCTCCCCGAGGGGGACTCAGGGCAGTTTCCAGCAAAAGTAGCAAAGGGCAAACATTCAAAGCCAAAAACAAACAACAAATCAAATAATAGATAAAACAAACTCTATATAAAATTATAAAACTAACCAAAAATAATGGAAAAGTAAACATTAAATAAGCATAACACCTCACACACATTTCCCATATGATAAGTTCTTAAAAATGGACTAAAAGGCATTAAAAGCTGAAATGATATACAGCATCCAACGGGTAGGGGTGTCTATATATCTAGGTCAGGATATATCTGTAGGTGTACTAATCCTCCTTCTCTCCCTAAGCTAATGTACTGTTGTGGACTACTCTTCTGTTTCTGAGGAGGAGGTAGAACAGGAGGTTGAATAGGCAGCACTAGGCCAAATGCTGAGGAGGAAGGAGAAGGCAAGAAAGACATACTACGAGTCATTACATTTCAAGAACGGCAAAGGGCAAAAGAAGAAAGAAGGTCAGCTAGAATCATAGCAAAAATGCTGAGGAATCAGACCTCACCTTAGAACATCTGTGTTGAGAGCTCAGGACTATAAAGTGGCAGTATAAAGCCAGAAGTCAGCACTGGCAGCAACCGACCTACTTTGTGCGTTTGTGTTCTGGTCTCTGTACTACAGCAACAGCAACAGCATTGGCTTTGCACCAGATTTCTCACCAAGGACTCTTGTTTCTGTATACTGTAAGCCTTTTGCCAAAGACGCTTGCTCTTATCTGCTGTGAAGACTTGTTGCCAAAGACTTTGGTTTCACATCTGCTGTAAGACCTTGCATTGCTTTTGGACTTTACCTTCTGTTTCCTTTACTGCTGTTTGCATTATTATAATTATTAGTTTGCTGAAGTAAAGCTTTTTTAGTTACTTCTACTCATGCTGTAAGGCTGTTTCTGGAGCAAAACAGGACAGGTACGTAAGTTTTTAAAAGCTTTTTAAAGAAGAGGAGAGAGGGGGCCATTTTTAGTTCTCTAGCGAGGGAGTTCCAGAGGTGGGGAGAGATCACAGAGAAGACCCCCTCTCTCATTCCCACCAACTATGCTTGAGACAGGGGTATTCCCTTGAAATCCCATTAAAATTTTCATCACTTGTCCTATACATTTTATTGAATTAGACAAAAACAGCAGAACGTCATCAGCAAATAAATTCATTTTATGATTTATACTTCTAAACTTCATATCCTGAATTTGAAAGTTTCTTCTTATTAGTTCTGCCACTTGACTATCTGATTAGCATTCATGAGGCAGTGTTGACAAATGAACTGCTGTTGGGACAAAAAAAAGTTTGTTTCATATCAGAAAATCCGACTCCAATTTACATGCTTTTACAGAGTGGGCAGAACCGTGTTAGCTTCTATAGATGAAACTGATTGATTTCCTTCATTTCCTTCATTAAATCAGTGTATATTAGATCTATGAAATCTTTCCTCTTTCCCAGTGCTATTCTGTTAGCAAGCAAAAGCTGCCCCTAAGGGATTCACAATCAAAGTTCCAGATTTGCTTCTCAATCCAAGTCCAGGTGCATTAATAGCTGTCAAAAATCAAAGAAGCTCTTTTCTGCAATGTGCTTTCCTTCACCATGGGAATTCAAAGGCCTTATTGGATCTCATTCTCTTTTTCTTTTCCCTTCCTTTTCAACAGCTCTTCACTTAGTACAAAACTGAGTAGATTTGACAAATAAAATTCATTAATCTCTCCTTCCTTTTTACAAAAATGTGTAAAATATAACGTCTGATAAAATGTAAATTGATTTCAAGAGACAATGTTTTCAGATAAGGCTATACAAACATGTACACATGCACACATACATACGTACTATCAAAATTTGTACAGCCCGGTGAAGGATAGTGGAAAGCAGGCAAGTAATGCATTTTCTTGCACAAAAATCCAGTTTACTCATAAAGGCTTTTGGTATGATGTTGGTGATATTGAGGCACAAAAGAACCATCAGTAGGGCTGGCTATTTAGTCCATGCTCTGGTTACATCCCATATAGACTACTGCAATGCCCTCTACGTGGGGTTGCCTTTGAAGATGGTCCGGAAACTTCAACTGGTCCAAGGGACGGCAGCCAGGTTGCTAACAGGAGCGGCTCTCAGGGAGCATACAACCCCCCTGATATGCCAGCTCCACTGGCTGCTGGTTTGCTACCGGGCCCAATTCAAAATGCTGGTTTTGGCCTATAAACGGTTCTAGCCCAACTTACCTATCAAACGCATCTCCTCTTATGAACCATCGAGGACCTTAAGATCATCTGGGGAGGCCCTGCTTTCAGTCCCACCTTCATCACAAGTACGTCTGGAGGGGACAAGGGACAGGGCCTTCTCAGCGGTGGCCCCTCGGCTGTGGAACGCCCTCCCTAGGGAGATCAGATCAGCGTCTTCGCTCCTAACATTTTGAAAAAAACCCTCAAAACATGGCTTTTCGAGCAAGTGTTTGCAAATATTGAGTAACAGACATAGGAAATCAGAATAACTGGATGATGGGAGTGGACAATTTTTTTAATGAGGATTTATTGACTTATGTTTTATTGGTGTGTTGTGATTTTATTGATGTTAATGTTTTAAATTGTACTTGTGTTTTTGTGGCATGAATTTTGCCTTGTAAACCGCCTTGAGTCGCTGGAAGGCTGAGAGGGGTGGTATACAAATATAGTAAATAAATAAATATTTACCTGGACTACATTTTGTAATTCCATGTGAAAATTAGTATTAATTGCCTTATCTACTATTTGAGGCTCAGGAGAGTTCTTCTGTTTTGTTTTAATTTGTTTTGTATCAGTAAAAGGAAGTGACAGGAAACTTCTTGGTTTAGAAAAAGGTCTTTATTAGATCTAAGACAGCATTGGGCTCAAAAGCATGGTGAAAATGCTTTAAACATCTTAGAGGGCATTGGAAGAGTAAATGTGACCTACAGTCCCACCTCTGACATATATACTCGCATTTGTATTTTAAGACAAGGATGGGGAACTTTCCTTTCTCCAGATATGGTTTGACAATCCTTGTCCGTTGGCTATGGGAGTTGGAGTTCAATGACACCTAGCAGATCACAGGTTCCTTTGTTTTGGCCCTGAAAGAAAAAACCCAAAAGAGCTACTTCTCATAAAGCATGTCCAGCCTCCTGGAGTCCATCCATAACAATCACATCATTTAAATGGCTTTTTGGAAGCTTGCCTTACATATAGAAATGGCCGCTGTGTCTTCAATCTCTAGGGCATGCAATTCGCCCTCATTTTTTTAAAGCCCAGAACTGGTTTTACCTTTAAATATTTCAACACTAAATTGCTTTCCATGAAGCTTAAGAAGTCCTGAAGTTCCTCTTTGATCTGCTACACAGGTGCATAATTGTATCACGGCACTCAGATTTTTCAACTTAGCAATGCAGAACCATAAAATGCTTGATAAGAGGTGACATTTTAATCATGCTTTACAGATCCTGTTCAAAATAGTTAGGAGTTGCCAATTCCACCTTCTCCCCCCATTTTTTTGAGGGGGGCTTTTTTGAAGTGTACCTGGTTTCCAATTATGGGGTATTGTGTTGGGAGAATGAATATCCTACTGATATGTTAGAAGAAGAAAAAAATGATTTTTTTAACTCATTGTGATATCATTTTGTAGTATAGAAACCTGGCATTTATTATATTTAGCATTAACACATATTTTGTAAATAAATTCTGATGCAGAGGATCTCGTTTATCTGGATGATGAAAAACAAAGGCAAGAATATGTCCTGAATGACCTTGGGGTTATTTTCTATGGAGACCCTGAAAATATAAGATCCAGAAGCTGGAATTATGGCCAGGTGAGTCCTTTTGCATGGAGCATGTAGAAGTTCTGCTGCTGAATCTGGCAGCCTGCTAGAGCATCAAGATCATTTGGAGAGGGCCTTCTCTTTTGCCCCTTCTACACAGCTGTATAAAATCCACATTATCTGCTTCGAACTGGATTATATGACAGTGTAGTCTAAAATAATCCAGTTCAAATCAGATAATGTGGATTTTCTGCTTTGATAACCTGGATTATCTGGCATTGTAGAGAGAGCCTTTGTCTCAATACCTTCTTAAAATCATTTGGTGAGAATAAGGAAGGCGGCCTTTTTGGTGGCTGCACCCAGACTTGGGAACTCCTTTCCTAGAGAGACCAGGATGGCTCTGTCTGTGTTTGCTTTTCACAGATGGATGAAAACATATTTCTGCCATTGAACATATATGAAATATGAGAAGTGGGCTGCTGGGATTGGTCTGGTTGGGATTTTGTGGTGATTGTGTACTATTTAATATAGTTTAATATTGTCTTTAATGATTTAATAACAAAGGGTTTGACTGGTTTTTAATTTTTATTTTCATATTTTAATACATTTTTTAAATTTGCATTGTGTCATATTTATTGTTAGCCACTTTGGTATTTGTATTCCATCTTTCTCTCTTATATCAAGAAAAAGGCAGAATAAAAATAAATAATAACAGTGATGAATAATGATAACAAGTAAAACAATGGAATCATTGCTATAATGGAACAGCAGTATTACTGTGCCGTTACACCCAGACGCTTTTATAAAGCCAAAACTATGATGTGCTGTTCCTTATGTCTGGGTGAACTGCCGGTGCTTTTCTTGAGAAGACTGAGATTCTCAGTACCTGAGTCTATTACAAGTTCTGAACATCAAAAAGGATATTTATTTCTCAAAGTTGCAAACAAAACATTCAATTGATAAACCAAATAGATATTTCTTCTTTCTCTTCTCCACCAGTTACTGAGTCAGCCTTTCCCCAAGTGGCAAAGGGATCCAGGGATCCTTCACCCTCATCCAGAGCTGTTGCCTTTAGAAAGAACAAATCTTTCCCTATCTATCTAAGCTCCAGATTAGCCTTGGAGATAAGGCAATGCAGTCTCTCTCTCTATAAGACTCTATAAAACTCAATTCTCAAAGCTCAATATCTATTTTTCTTTATTCTCTATAACTCTCTTATAATCTATCTAACTATAGCTCAATTAAGCTTATCTAACTATAATTTCTCAATTCTCTATTCTCAATTCTATAACTCAATTGTTTTTGCGGTGGTTTGTCGGAGCTACCTTTTCTGGCCACCAGCACATCAGATTCCTTCTTCAGAACTGAACAGGCAGGAAGGACTCCAAAATGGAAGTCTTTCCCCAGGAGCAGGGGCAGGCTCAAAGAGTTGCTCCCTAGGCCAATCATTGCAAAAAGTTTGCAGGCTGGCTTTTCCAGCCTTTGGCTCCAAACTCCAGGCTCTGCAACGCTGCAGCAGCTCCCAAGAGAAAGGCAAGGGGCAGCCACTTCAAGCAACCAAAAAAAAAAAAAAAAAAAAAAGCAATGCAAACCAGTCTCCTGGGAGACAGAACAATTACATTACAATGCCACAGGTAATATAATGCTATGAGATATATATATATAATGTACACTATATAATTTTAAAGCTATAATGCTGTAAGGCAAAATGCTATCGCATTACACAGAAGACAAAACATATCTGGCAGACTATTCTTTCTGCAAGAGAAAGGAATATAAATGGAGGGGAATGATATGGTCACTTTCTTTTCCTCTGTTACCTTCTATGGGAAACAATCTTGCCAGTTGCGAAGGACATTGTAATGATATTGTTTGAGTCATATGATAATGACATTCCTATTGTCCTATTATATCTACATTTTTAATATAAAAATAGACAAGCCAATCATAAACTCAGAGCAGGGTACAGGTAATGGTATTCCTCTCATTAGTGTGCGTAGGGAAAGTAAATCGTAATACTAAGGTGCAAATGCAGCAGGGGTGAAATAGAGAGCATCAGTAATAAAAAAACTTCCACAAGAATATCAGGAGTGGATTTCAAATGCAACAACATGGAGAGGTGTGATAAATGTCTAAAAAGCTGAATTAGTATTGATGACATAACTTGTGTTTGTCTTGTTTCATATGTTGTACAAAAGGCATGCACTTCCTCTTTGTGCAATGCCCACACACATCTTTGGCAGCTTTCACACACCTATGCCCTTGACTATTTATTGATCAAGGAGCATAGGTGATATAGATCTTCTTCCCACCACCTAACAAGAAATGTACTAACACTAGCTGGAGATTCTGGGTGATCATCAAAGACCAGTTTGATGAAGAAATATGCTATGAAAAGAAAAACGAGTTCTAGCCTGCACTGTCATTACAAGCTAAAATTACTAACCTGAGACTATCCACCTTTGGATACATCATGAGACACCATATTTCACTGTAAAAGATAATGGTCAGTAAAGTGAAAAGGACTAGGAAAAGAAAAATTACCTGTAGACAGTCTCAGTCAAGGAAATCTTGGCCCTTCATTTGCAGAAACTGAGCAGGACTTACGTTGATCTTAGAGGTCTCTCATTCATAAGGTCAAAGCTAATTGTCAGAAAATAATCACACAATGATAGGCAATTAGAAACCAGTTTTCAAAATAGTAATCACATGGGCTAGCATCCTGTTAGTAAGTTATAATCTACCTTCTGGCATACAACTTGCATTTCCTATCATTGTATAGATCAGAATCCTGCTCTGACCATGCAGTGACTCAAAGCCCATCCTGTAAGCCCTGCAGATCCTCAAACATGACCATTTCCAGGTTATATTGTCGAAGGCTTTCGTGGCCAGAATCACTGGGTTGTTGTAGGTGTTTCGGATTGTATGGCCATGTTCTAGAAGCATTGTCTCCTGACATTTTGCCTGCATCTGTGGCAAGCATCCTCAGAGGTTGTAAGGTTTGTTGGAAAGTGGAAAATTGGGTTTATATATCTGTGGAATGTCCCGGGTGGGAGACAGAACTCTTGTCTGTTGGAGCTAGGTGTGAATGTTTCAATTGGCCACCTTGATTAGCATTTGATGGCCTGACAGTTTTTAGGTGTGGCTTGTTACTGGCTGGGAAAGTTCCTTGCTGAGAGGTGACCAGGTGTTCCTGATTGTTTCCTGGCTGGAGTTCCTCTGTGTTTGAGGTTTTTTTTTTTAAATTTACTCTTATAATATTAAGAGTTGTTTTTAGTACTGGTAGCCATATTTTTTTTCATTTTCATAGTTTCTTCCTTTCTGTTGAAATTGTCTATATGCTTGTGGATTTCAATGGCTTCTCTGTGTAGCCTGACATGGTAGTTGTGAGAGTGGTCCAGCATTTCTGTGTTCTCAAATAATATGCTGTGCCCAGGTTGGTTCATCAGGTGCTCTGCTATGGCTGACTTCTCTGGTTGAAGTAGTCTGCAGTGCCTTTCATGTTCCTTGATTTGTTTTTGGGCACTGTGTTTGGTGGTCCCTATGTAGACTTGTCCACAGTTGCATGTATCTGGTAGACTCCTGCAGTGGTGAGAGGATTCCTCTTGCCCTTAGCTGAACGTGGCATTTGTTGGATTTTCTTAGTGAGTCTGTAGATAGTTTGTATGTTGTGTTTCCTCATCAGCTTCCCTATGCAGTCAATGGTTCCCTTGATGTATGGCAAGAACACTTTTCCTCTGGGTGGATCTTTGTCTTTATATTTCCAGGTTGTTGGAGAGAGATCAACAGCAACGTATCCAGCCATTTTGCTTACCAATATTTGGTCCTCTCAGTGTTTTGGGCTTTAGTTCCCAAAATTCCTGAGAGTTTGTCAAATTGGCTTGTGCTCCTGGGAGTTGTTCCCAAATATCTGCAGTACCAAATGCTGGGAACACTGTTTTAGATAGACTCTCTGTAAGGATGTTACTTGTAGGAATGTTCCAGGGATGCTGAAGGTTTCTGCTGGCGCCTGTTACACCATGTTCTACTAAAACAGAATACTTGAACACATTACCATTGATTCCCTCACTCTCTGAGAATTTGGAAATGGCTGTGTTGGCTTTCAAGGAGGATTTGGCAAGATAACATCAGGAGATGTAATGTATTCATCTCTTATAATTGAATCTCTTGATGTTTTCTTGCCAAATCCTCCTTGAAGATATATACATCTCTTGAATAGGCATCTCAGCCATAGTTGATCCCTTGTTGTGGATAGCATGGATCATGAGGATGAGAAGATGCTGGTTGAAGGGCCAGCACTAAGATGGAGCCCAGCAGCTCCCTCAGCAAAACTCAGAGGTAGAACCTATGGAAGTAGCTATCCCTTCTCAGCCCACAGACTAAAGGCAGGCAAGCCCCTCTGAGCAGGCAATGGAAGGGAAGTGTGACAACTTTCATGCACCTGTGAAGAGAGAAGGCTGAACTTTGCAGGTCCTTGAGATTAACAGAGAAATGAGCCAGCAGTAGGGAATATGTGAATATTTAGAATTTAAGGAGCTCAAGTGTGGCACCTTATTGCTGTCTGCAAGGTCAGTGTTAAGAACTATGTCCTTACACTCTTGCTATCTTGTGTTCCTGAGCTCTGGACTTACCTGTCAATTTTGGCTTACAGGTTCCGATTTAGCTGGACACTCTTGTATTTGACTTTCAAACATGGGATGGACACTGATCTTCTCTGTTTTGTTATCCTGCTATTGTTTGCCTCTCATTTGGACTAATTGGCTTGAACTTGGACTGTTGGTTAACTCCCTGCTGGTATTTTGACATCCCTATTCTCTATGAAGAAGATTATCTTCATGACAGTGTGTTTGCCTAGTGCTTGTATCTCTCTAACCAGCAGCAAAGTGGTTCCAGATGTACCTCTTCTTTTCTAGCTTTATCAGATATGGGTTTTATTGACCCCATTTATCAAAAGAATTATGACCTTCTCTACAACACTAAAGTTTTGTATCAGCAGCACCTCCATTTTGTCTAGATCCAATTTCAGCTTGTTTAAGCTCATCCATTCAGCTTAACTTCAAGAATTGAGAAAACTATAGCCTCAAGAAGTGAGAAAGCTGGTTCTAAATGCTTAGCGAATGAAATATAGAACTCAAGGGAAACAGTATTGGCTTATTTATGATACCCATCAGCAAAGCACTGGATGATTTCTGTCAGCAGCTTCCTCTAGATTATAGATATTAAGCAGCATAAGTGATAAAAAAACCAAGCCGAATGGAACATCATACATCAACTGCAGAGAGCTGAACAGGCATTGCAATGATGACCCAAGAGTTTATCCTGAGAGAAAATGAACCACTTGACAGTCAGATCTGACACCTTTGCAACCTGGTCAAACCAGGGTGACAAAATGAATGTAAAAATGTCACCAAAGCGCCCCCAATATGCTGAGCAGAAAGAATTTACTATCATCTTTCAGATCCAGATCACCTATGAAAGTTGCCAAAGCTGGAAACACCTGTTTACCTGGGACAAAAGCATAAGTGACATAGTTTAAGAAAGGATGTAATTGTTCTGCCGTGTCATGTTTCATCCTATTTGATCAAAGGAAAGATTTGAAATAGTGCATAAGTAACTCATGAGGGGATCTTATACATTTTGCAGGCAAAGAACAAAGTGGTGCCCCATATTCCCTGGACAGAGTTTGACCAAATGATTAGCAGCCCCGGTGATGAATTAGCATCCTCCAATGGAGAGAGACTGCAGGGGATGTTAGTTTAGGAGATTCGGGGGAAAATGTAGCACAAGGTGGAGGATGCCACTCCGCGTTGAGTCTCCTTCAGGGAAGATAAAGCAGGGTATTAATATTATTATTATTATTATTATTATTATTATTATTAATACACCCCCATATAAACTAAGATACATTACTCTTCCTAATTTTAGGACCACTGCCACCTTTAATGAAGGATGGATTTTCACTTCAAATGTGAAATGTTCTCTGATTTAGGCAACAGACATATAAGCGCCGCTCAGTGCATTTTTGAATACCAAAATGTTAAACATGTGATGACCTTCACAATTGCAAGGACAAATGCCAGTCTTCTTGGAGGATTCTGATACTTCTTATCGAAGACTTTCAGGACTGGAATCACTGGGGTGTTGTGTGGTTTTCTAGGGTGTATGGCCGTGTTAAACTAATTGAAGCTTCCGGCCAGTCTTCAATTAGTCTAACAATTAGTCAATGTAGAGCGTGTTGCAGTAGTCTATTCGGAATGTAACAAGAGGGTTGCCCATTGTGGCCACCATGGATGCAGGAGATATCAGGCTATCTCAGCCCAACAGCTGCAAAAAAAGCATCTTGCATCTGTTACAAGAGATCTTTGGCTGTAAAAAGCCTGTTACTTTTTAAAGTGCAATGAGAGCAGAATTTGGGGGAGTTAACTTTTGGATTGCAAATCTCAGTCACTTTAGCCACTGATTAAATTGTTTGAAGGACTTTATAAGATGCAGTACAAAATTAACTTTTAAAAGTTTTGTGTGGGATTAGTTACCTTTGAGAGCATATGCTTTTGTAGACTAGTCTACTTCATCATAGAATCATAGAGTTGGAAGAGATCCCATGGGTCATCTTGTCCGACCCCTTGCCATGCAGGAAAAGCGCAATCCCTGACACATGACCATCCAGCCTCTGTGTAAAAGTTACCAAGGAAGGACCCAGAGAGTTCCACTGCTGAACAGTTTGTACAGTCAGGAAGTTCTCCCTAATGTTTAGGCGGAATCTAATTTCCTCTAATTTGAACCCATTGCTCTGAGTCCTTGTTTCAAGGGCAGCAGGAAACAAACCTGCTCACTTTTCCTTATGACACCCTTTCACATATTTATACATGACTATCAAATCTTCTCTTCTGCTGGTCAAACAAATCTAGTTTTTCAAGGCACTCCTCATAGGGATTCATGGTCTCCAGACCTTTGATCATTTTAGTTGCCCTCTTCTGGACACCTTCCAGCTTGTGAATATCTCTTTTGAACTGTGGTGCCCAGAATTGGACACCGTATTCCAGGTGAGATCTAACCAAAGCAGAATACATAGATATCATGACTTCCCCTTGTGTTGTCAAAGGCTTTCATGGCCAGAATCTCTGGGCCACTGTGAATTTTCCGGGCTGTATGGCCATGTTCCAGAATACTCCTTTTGATGCAGCCCAAAATCCTATTGGCTCCTTTAGCTGTTGCATCACACTGTTGCCTCATATTCAACTTGTTTTCCAAGAAGACTCCAAGATCTGTCATATATGATGAAGAAGGCTTATGTCTATGAAAGCTTATGCTACTAAGCTTCTCTCAGCTACTTTCACAAGGTACTACCAAATCCCTTTGCATGCTGATCTAGACTAACATAGTTATGTTTTTTAATTCTCCCATTATTTTTAAACAAGTACAGCAATAAAGATTTGCTGGTGAATCCCTTGAATTCATTTTAAAATGATGCCATTGCTTGTAGAAGCATCTCCTTTGAAAAAGGTGATGATCTTGGCAATGAACTTAGGTTCACATTATAGGATTATACCTCATTATTTAGTAATGAGCTTCTGCTAGGCTCCAAAGGGAAGGGGAAAAACTAATGCAATTATACATAACAGAGCAAAGGAGATGAATGATGATAAATGCATCATGTCCATCTCGGATGCAATTGCATTAAATAGTTCAGCCTCATGTCGGTATGTTAACTAATCAGCAACGTGATCAATTTGACTGTTGCTATTTTGGAGCAGTTAGCATTTTAAAAGAAACAGACACAAACTTGAATCCATCAAGAAAAGCTTTGAATTGTGCTATGATCCAACTTTGCAGTGGAAATATAATTGTCTCATTTGTTTATCACCTTTTGAGGGGGGGGGGTCATAATTGAATTCATGAGCCTTTGCCACCCCCCCCCCCCCACAATTGTTTTCAAAGAGCCAGTGTCATTTTTGGTTGCCATGCAATTTCTTCTGAGCAAATTAGACTGTACTACAGGGCAGGCTCTTCCATAATGAATTCTGCTCTGTTTAGGCACTTCTGCCCCCTATTTATTTCTGTCCTTGCTGCCATTGGATCCTGGAATTTTATGTCCTTTATCAGAGTTCATTCTCAGAGAAGGCATTTTCCGGCTACTTGCAGATGCTCATCTCTCTTTACAAGACTAGCCTGCCATTGATCAGCTGAGTGTGCGACAGTGGACTCTCTTCAGAGTGACAGAGTAGAACATGGTATAGATTTAATTTGAGGCACAACTCTCTAGTGTTGTCTACTACAATATTTTTCTAAAGCTCAGGCTCAGTGTTGGAGTATGTGATTACACTTGACAGTTTTAGTTAAAATTATCATTTGAATTAAAAATGTTGTTTTCATATTTTACAGTGCAACCCTAATACAAATGGTAAAATTAGATAAAAGTGAATGTATATTCCAGATGATTAATATATTTTATTTCTCACAATGATACTTTCTCAGTGATGCTACAGTAAATTCTGCAAGTTGAAGTACCTTCAGTGACCAATCTCAGAGCAAAACATGTGAAGCAGAAGATATGTAGTTTAAGACCATCATGTAATATGTTAGGTGGATATCTTTCAGCACTTGATG
Organism: Anolis sagrei; assembly: GCF_037176765.1. Lineage (NCBI taxonomy): Eukaryota > Metazoa > Chordata > Lepidosauria > Squamata > Anolidae > Anolis > Anolis sagrei. The sequence continues at coordinate 85,667,960 of NC_090024.1, forward strand.
AAATGCCTCTTCTAAGAATGTAACTAACATATAACTACAGCTGTTTCTTGAATAGGAAGTGCACAATTGTTTACACTGTCCCCCAAACATGGATGAGCTCAGGGAAGCTCCAGTGCATTATGTGACTTTTCTTAACAATGTTATCCAAAATTATGAATTATGATACAAAGCTCCATTGGGACATACAGTGACCCCGTATTGCCTTTCCATTTGTTCTATAGTAACCTTTCATTAATTTCCTTGGTATGTTGCCCCACTGCACCTTGGACTTCAGGATGTAATCCCATAATTATCATAATTTCCTCACAAAGCACTGGGAAGACTCAGGAACACACAATGGGTTTGCACAAGAGACTTTGGATTTTTTCCTGTTTATCCATGATGTGATCTGACTTATTCTGGGAATGCTTCCTCATTTGTGTCACCAGACCAGACCTATTCCTGAAATTGCCATTTCCTCAAGCATCCTTTTGTTCTTCTGGACTGGCACCCATTGTATTAAGTGGAGCTGAGATATTGACACCCATTGCAACCCACATTCTCTTGCCCCATCACATTGATTTTCAATAGCACATCTCTCATGAGCAGATCAATAAATTGACACAAACTTCAAAATAACCCAATGACAGTTTATTGAACTTTGCCACTATGACAGGAACCCACCAGCAATGATGTGGCATTGAGCCCTGGACCAACCAGAGAGCAGATCTTAGCCAGACAGTTTCTGGACCAATCAGGAGCCAGCACAATAGTCTGGAATAGCTATCAAAATACAATAAATATACTATGTATTCATAATCGAGGTATGTCCATTCTTTGGGGTTCTGTCTCCAATGAGACATCACCCCAAATAAAGCCTCTGATTTTGCCTTCAGCCTATCCATGTCTCATCTGGTCTTCTAAACTGGAGACACCAGGCTCCGAACCTACAGTTCTTGCAGAAGTTGAAATCACACAACAAAGCCATTAATCCCTAGGCCAACTCATATGGCCTATGTAAATGGGTCCATGGAAGCCACCCATCATTGCACAGGTACTCTTACAGATGTTTGGTAGTATAAAAGAGCTGGAAGCAAGAAATGAATGTTTTGATCACAGGTAGCATGCCATTTTCAGTCCCTCTATACCTGAAAGTATAGCAGATCTGTGGACAACTAGTGATCCTTCTGCTATTGTTGAGTGACATTCCTATCAGATATAACTGGCATAATCAGTGTTGAGAGATCACAGGAGTTGTAGTTTAAAATATCTGGAGAGCCATTCTCATTTCTAATCAAAGTTGCTGCATTATCCCTGTGAAGTGGGTTAGTCTGTAAAGACTGCTCTCTTAAAACATTTTGTTTAGATCTTGACAGTGACATAGTTAATTCCACAAGATATTTCATATATAGGGGAACTGCTATAGTTGTTATAGTTTTCTCCTTTGAAGCAAAGAACATTTGCTTCTTCCCTTTTCCAGAATGAATATTTAATCAATTTTCTGTTGCTCCCTTTTACATCTTTATTTAGTTTGAAGAGGGTGTTTTGGATGCTTGCCTATACGTGATGGACAGAGCAGAATTGGATCTTTCAGGCCGATGGAATCCACTGAAAATCAGTCGTGTGGGCTCTGCAATGGTAGGCAATGAACATGTTAGGGGTGCAGAATATGGAGTTTGATATGTCACTCATACATTATAAAGCTTGTTCCACCTTGGTGCATGCTGAATTCTTTTGCTTATATATTTTATTTGTTTTGCTTATATAATTTGTCATTTAAAGTGCAAGGCCTGGTTCTACAGTTCAGAAGACTAATATGACCTCAGACAACAGATTTTGGAGGATCACTGAAAAGCAGTCACTCTTTTTTATTATCTCGGTGCTGCATACAGGGGGCAGCTGATGGGGACACTTCACAATCACCCTTGCAGCGGTTTTCAGGGTGCCTGCTCCACCATGCACCATGACTGGTTAGGCAAAAGGCAAATGCATAAGTGTCTGGGAACTTGTTTTTCAAAGGGCCTTGTATAAGTGGATCCCCTTCCTTTCCCCTTCTTCTCTTTCCCTCATCAGGGAAAAACTCAGTAGATGCTGGGCATGTGACTAGTGACTTCATCCCACAGAACAGGTTAAGTGTTTGGGAGAGTAGGTTTACCATACAGCTCAGGCATACTCCATTTTGAAGTTAAATGGGTGATTTTCCTACTTCCATCACACACTAGCAAACTATTCATTTATTCAGGAGTTTACAGTTGATTGGCCATCACATTGTAGAGAGTTGTTCCTGCCCACTGTCCCTCCCCAGTTTTCTTTGTGAAAAGAAACACCGCCTCTCCTGGACTATTTTGTTCCTGGGTTATAAATGTCATTTTCCAATTGCTTCTATCATAAACACGTGAGGAAAGCTTATTGAACTGCAAAAACTTTGTCTTTGCAGGAGGGAAATCCTCCTGCACATTTTTCTCTCGTTTCTCAGTGACTGAATATCTTGTAGAGTCTCCACCAATTTAGCATAGTTTGTGGGCACAAAAACAAAGTTTCTGGAGCACAGTTTATGGAGGGAGGCAGGCAGGGAGGAAGGCAAACCCCCAGAAAGTGCATGAGATAGAAAGGAACAAACCCTCCTCTGTCGATCTTCCCTCCTCTGTGAGCGAAAGATAATGGTGGAGCTTTTTCTCTATGGGGCATTTCAGCTCCTCTCACAAATTGCATAACTGTAGCATTTTAAACCTGAGAACAATGAATACCATCACATGACAGAATTGGCCATTTTGCCCATTTCTGTCTGGATAATTTGCAAAAAAAATCACTTGCCAACCAGCTTAGAAAGCGACTGACCAGATTTTATTTATTTATTTACTTTGTTTTATATCCCGCCAGGCATGTAGCCGGGGGGGGGGGCTCGGGGGGCTTCAGCCCCCCCCCCCCCGAAATTCTCATGGTGGTTCGCGAAAAGGCCTTACTGGTGCATTATTTAAACTGTTATGTTTATTAATATCATGATTTGATCACCATTCTCAATATATCCCATATGTATGGGGGTATTGGGGTAATGATACAAAAGGTTTGCTAGGCTAGACCCTCTTCCACTCAGACTCAGCCCCCCCCCCGAAACTCAGCCCCCCCGAAACCCCCCCTGAAAATTTTTTAGCCCCCCCCCCCGAAACGAAATCCTGGCTACGGGCCTGTATCCCGCCCTCTCTCCCTCGTAGAGGGACTCAAATATCCCTTTGCAACCCTTTTTAAATGCCATGACATCTCTTGAATCCTATATCATGTGATGAACACAGTAGGTTGCTGTTTCTTAAGGAGGTGGCTCAGTGCTATTTAATATATGTCATGAAGTGGCAGTTCTCTATTTGCAATGGCGACTGAGGGCAGCCAGCAGCAAAAAGGTTCAGATTTTGGAGGATTTTAGATTTCTCGGTAAGGGAGATTCAATCCGCATATACATATGAATTTTTTAAAATCATTATGGCTTTCTTTAGCCCTTTCTTTGGCCAGTGAAAAGTTGCCACACATATGTGTCTTTTTTTTTATTTGTCTGAACGGCAACATGTAACTATCAAAGTTCTGTTTGGTACAGTAATGACTTCTTATGCTATGACCTATTTTTGACAACAGATTAGGGTCTCACCCTGAAACCCCTTCAGGTTTTCCTGCTGCATACTTATCCCAGGGTTCACAAGAAGTCGATTTTCTAATTAGAAACCAGTAGTTAATCCAGCCAAAAGCTTTTCAATGAGAGCTGTGATTTATTTGGCAAGAACAGCAGCTTGGTGTTAACATAATTACAAGGTACAGAGCAAGGAAACTTTTCTACCCGGCCCCCACTGATTTGTTTCAAATTGCTGGGAGGAAATGTATTGCTCACTAATAGCGATCCATTTAGTCATTAGTCAGCAAAACTCTTACTTCATCCAACCTTACCTCAAGCAAACTTAGACAAGAAAAATCTTTCTTTTTTTCTTGTTGGGCTAATCACAGTGAGCCTATTTTTTTCTCCATACACCAGTTATTCAGAAGGAATTATACTTAAATGAATGGAATTATGGGGATGTAAAACTGGAATAAATCCTTGAAATTTGATGTCTAAGGTTTCTTGTAAAAAATAGGTCAAATTTTCTCTCTAGGACATTATAATTAGTGAATGAATGTTGGTAGTTTGAGGCTGAACCACATGAACATTTTGATGTGATAGGGAATCTACAAAGAACAGGTTTTGAGTGTATAGCATAATGTGAGAATAGCATGTTGAGACTTTCCAGTTTTGTACTGTCAACCAAATCATGAAAGAACAAATGAATTCAACATGTGCCAGTAGTAGGACAATCACATAAGCTATGGTGCATGTTAGCCAGGGTTTGCTGCTGTAACTGCAACTCATCCTCTAAATCAGTGGCTCTCAACTTGTGGGTCCCTAGGTGTTTTGGCCTACGATTCCCAGAAATCCCAGCCAGCTGTTAGGATTTCTAGGTGTTGAAGGCCACAACATTTGGGGGCCCACAGGTAGAGAAACACTGCTCTAGATCAGTGGCTCCCAACCTTTGATCCTCCAGGTGTTTTGGACTTCAGGTCTCACAGCTGGTAAACTGGCTGGAATTTCTGGTACCCTACTGGAGTACCAAAGGTTGGGAACCACTACTCTAGACATCTAAGCATACTACAGATTATTCCCCTCCCCTTTCTAATTTGTTTCTGTCTCTTTCCTCACAACCCATATTTTTGTTACTGTTTAAGGTTATATACTGGGAACAATCCATAAGTTCAAATGTCACATCAATACATGATTAAAACTAAATGTCACATCAACACATGATTAAAACTGAAGTCAACAGGCTTCAGATTGTGGTTGAGGGCTGGTTAATAGATACCTCCCTATAGTTCCTAGTCTTCTCTGAAGGCTGTGATAGGCCTTCAAAAGCTACTTAGGCTACAATTAAGCATAAGTAGCTTTTTGTTGATGACTTTTTGCACTCTATTACCATTACTAACTAGCAACTATTTCAGCAGGGAAGTGATGAAGTAGTACATATCACATCTCAACTGGCTGTTTGTGAAACTTGAACTTTTTATATGAATATATATTATGTGGATATTGTTGCAAATAATCTATTTTTCCTTTAGATTAATGCTAAAGATGATGAGGGTGTGATTGTCGGGTCATGGTCCAATGTTTATGATTATGGAGTTGCACCATCAGCTTGGACTGGAAGTGTGGACATCTTGTTGGAGTATCATAGTTCCAGAGAACCAGTACGATATGGCCAATGCTGGGTCTTTGCAGGAGTGTTCAACACATGTAAGTGTGAGATGCAATATGGAGCCAACAATTGTGTTCTGTTATTCTAGGACATTGTCATTCTAGTGCTTTAAAAAAATGAAATGACTCAAAGATAGGTCTATCCTTTCTGATAGTTAAAATCATTAATTGGCATTGAATAACATCATAATCTCAATTTAAAATATAAGAAAAAATATTTTGGTTTCAATTGAAATTGCGGCTCCAGAATTTAATATCATTGTCACCAAAATTGCTATTTTAATGCACAGCAAAGCTAAAATTGGGCAATATGGAGAAAGAGCACTTCGACTTTCACTCTAAGCCAGTACCTGCAAAAACCAACATAGCTTTTGATTCACCAAGTTTTCCTTATCATAGGAACTGCCAGCCAAAGTAACAGAATGGGAGAAGAATCTACAGTGACATTATGTCACATATTAGGCAGTATTTTATTAGTGGCATGCAGTGCTGTAAGATGACCTTATGCCTGAAAAACACTTAATATCTAAATGTCTCTTTTGGTTTAATGAAGAAGATGGTATTTCCTTCATCTCTCCATAGTGATTAAATCCCTTGCTCCTTGTACTTATCACAGTCACGGCAACCTATTTTGGTACTGATGAGAGCAATAGGAGATTGGAAGGGTGGGTGATTGTGTTCCTGTGGGCAGATACAAGGCTGTAGGCCAGTGGTTCCCACCCTTTTTGACTAAGGACCACTTTGACCAGGGACCACTCTCCATCAATAGTACCAAAAAGGTTACGAATAAATTTCTGGTCAAATTTAGATTCGGTTTGGTTATTTGGGGTGCTGATTCAGAAAATTGCATTGGATAGATCACATCAACTCTAGTTTTTGATACAGAACATATGACATCCAGTAGTCGCCATCTGCTCGCCCACAGAAAACCATATTTAATAAGCCTTGGCACTATAAGAGGGCTTTGCAAGACCAATTACTCTTGTTGCAATTGTGTAATAATGTTGAGGCCCTAGACCATATTTTAGTTCTTGCAGATCACTGGTGGTCCATGGACCACAGGTAGGGAACCATTGCTGTAGGCAATCCCAGAACACTAGAGACACAAAGTGATCACATCCTTGAATTCTAACCTTACTTTCCTGTTAATATATATAGAATGTAGCTTTGAGCCTTACAAATACCTTGTTAAATAGGAGACTACAGCTGAAAGAGAATGGAATACCTAAAGTTACCTAGTGAACATTCTAGCAAAACAAAACAAAAAAGAACTCCAGTGCTTTGTCCCACATTTGATAAATGAAGATAAGAACATGATATAACATTCTTGAAGCTGAAATGAGCTCTGAGCTTGTTGCTGAAACATAAATAATGACACTCCAATATTTAAAATAAAGATGAGGCACTTTAGATATTAAGTGTTTTGAGCATTTTGAGAACAGATTCAAATCTCCACTTGCCCATGGAAACCTACTGGGTGACCTTGGGAAAGCCACACTCTCTCAGCCTCAAAGAAGAGCAAAGCCAAGCCCCCTCTGAACAAATCTTGCCAAGAAAACCTCATGATATATTCAATGTCGGGTTTTCATAAGTTGCCGATTACTTGGCAGTCACAGAACAACAAAAACTCCCAATGCCATTAGACTGCAACCCATAGTAGTTTTAGCAAGGATTCTCAAAGGTGAAAGATCATAGGAATTGTGACCCTCCAGATGTTGTTGAATTACATCTCCACCATTTCTGCCTCACAACTATCAGTATCCATTATTCCCATCTATTCTGTTTAAAGTAAGTATTAGATGGCTGAAATCTGATATAGAATGCTGGAAATCCTTCTTCTGTTGTAAAATGACTTGGTTAAGACAAATATCCAAGACACTAGCTTGGTGGGTTTACAAAAAATCAAGATATTAGACTATACAGCTCTTTTTGGACATATAATACGTTATGTGGAAGAGAATCAAGATAACTGAGTATATCCCAGTTGGCAGAACTCCAGTGCAAATCTAACTTCCCCTTCATATTCATGCCAATATTAGTACATATTGCCAACTATTAAAACATGTCTGCTTCTTGACTAATCTGTCTTCCCTTTCTGTGATATGTAAACACACATTGATAGTGTATTTTGACACTGAAGCAGGCAAAATCCTGATTTGCCAGAAACCATCCCAATTAACCCATTATCCTTCCAATTTTCAGCTGCTTTAAAAATGTCCCAGTTTGTGTCCTTTCCTCCTGCTTTTCCTCTTTGTCCTCAGCATATCTCAGTTGCTGCAAATTGAAATTACAGTGTGAAAGTGGATTGTACACAGTTAACTTGGGAGGTGGGGGGGGGGGGACAACAGAAGAAACAGAATTTTGCAGCATCAGGCAAAAGTATGCTGCTGTAGCCTCTCATAGCTTGTCCGTCCTTTCTCATTACTAACTTTTGCCATCTTGACTAAAGTCTGTTGTTCTTTGGTCACATCGGTCCCAATTTTCATCAGTGAAATATTGCAGAGTGTGCCTTACACACAAATAATCATGCAAATCGAATGAAAGTTCAGTCACTTAAGTCAGTAAGAGAGTCTTGTTCACATCTACAACCACAACATGACAAGATAAATTTACATAAATACTGCAAGAGTATGTTAAAGTAAAGGTCTAACAATGTACTGAAATATCACAGCTATCTGCAAAGAAATTCACATATTATCCTGTTGATTCTGTACATCTTTCACACTTCAAGCAATCATACTCAGCTTGTTGCCCTCAGTAACAGTGATACTGTGCTGAAGGGAACAAGAAAAGGAGAAATATATAACTCTGATATATGAACCGGGGGTGGGGGTGGGGGTGGGGGTGGGGGTTAGTTAAGGCAAACTACCAGCCTGTTGCTTTCCAGTTGTTTTAGAGTACAACTTCTACAATTCTCAACTACACTACTGAGATAAATGGAAGTTTTTGACCAAAACACCTGGGCTTATGAGTCGTACTACAACCATGTAAATCTTGGCTGGATGTATTTACTAGGCTTGTTTGATTAGAAAAATGGTTCAAAACTCGTTTCAGATGTAGGGGGCGGCGGTGGTTAGATTCTAAAGTCAGTTCCGATTTTCACAGAAAAAAAAATGTTCAAAACTTTTTGAAACTTCCAAGACTTCCGAATCTTTTTGTTAATAGTTTGAAAGTGTTGTTTCCTGTTTCATTGGGTGGTCTTTACTTTGAAAGTAGTTGTCTTACTCCAGGAGCAGGGAAAAGCTTAAAATTGGCTTCTCTGGCTTGAGCCAGAAGCGGGGAAAGCAAAGGGAGGAAATTCAGCCTTCCCCGGTTTAAAACTGGCTTCTCTGGCTTGAGCTGAGGCCAGGGACCAGAATAATTTCTGACTCACTTCCTGAGGTGGAAGAGAAATTGTGAGACTAGCTTCGGAAGGTCAAAGGGACTTCCGGTTTCCTAAAAAAGTTCAAAATTGCTTCAAAAATGTAATTTTTCTGAATTATGAAGATTCTGACTGGACCTAACCATGCCTGATATTTACGTGTCTGAAAAAACTGAGAATTTGAGTGAAGATGGCAGCAAGTTGAAAGAGAACAAGCTAGAAGTGGTAACTTGCAGACACAGAGAGATATTTCATTGTCACTCTTAGTTACAAATTGCTAACACCAAGAGAAGGCAGCAGATTTGGGAACTTTACATCATCCGGTGGTGCTGGATCTGCCCTCTGGCACCATCTGATCTCAGAGTCTAATGCTGTGACTTTTCCTTCTGACTCTGACTTGATGTTCCTCTGGCACGGGATGCAGGAAACTATCTTACATTAGTTCACACCTAAGAATGAAGACCAGTTGAGTCTTCCATCATATCTATACATCAAGATGTCAAGATGCAAACATCTGCTCATCAACTTCTAATATTGTCAAGTGGAAAGACTGGACTACAGCCATAATCTAGGCTGTGTGTTCTCTGGATTAGGCCCATGCAGTGGTGGATACAACCCATCCACATTGCACACTACTTTTTTAAAACCCAACATGGTTTTAAACAACAATGAACTTCTCAGCATTAAAAATCACACCACATATACATTAATGAATAACAATTCCATTTCAGCAAAACTCTAGGGAGAGACTACACAGCCTACCAATAAAATCCACATCCATTGGCAATCACATTAATCTTTGAAAACACACATTTGGTGTTTAATATGTGCATATCTTTAATCAATTACATCTAGTTTTAATTTTCAGCTATTTGGGCTTCTTACACTTTACAGTTGCAACACTTTCGCTTACCAAGGTTACCATATTGAATATTTTGGGACAGTCATCTGTTAAAAATGCTAAAACATTCTGAAAAAGAAGGAGCAAAGCCATTAATCTTGAAATTGTCAGCTGAATTATTTCCAGTGAGTCCTGATGATTCGTGTGGTAGAAGTCTGGGAGGGCATTTGAATTAAGCTTAATCAATAGATGCATATAGTATTGAATGCATCCAGATAATTTGTCATCGGACAATTAAAATGAATGTGCAATGTTACTAGTCTGCATAAAGCACAATAGCCACTTCCAGACTCCACAATATTGATGATTGAAGGATGGTCATTGAACTTAGTAGAATCTTTAAGGGATCTTAGTGTAGTTTCTAATATTCTACTAAACTCCGCAAACTATTGAGCTGTCTTACACGTAAGATAGTCAGTGTCATTGTAGATGCAAGGCTAATTTGCCCATAATGGCCATTTTGTGTTACAATGTCCTTGCTTACTTGCTGTTATGTGGCTTCCAATCAGTTTTGGCTCGTGACAACATTATTTAAGGGTTTGTTTGTCCAGATTTCTTCAGAGGAGATTTCCTTTCTCATAGGTTAAGAGAGGGTGATTTGCCCAAGATCACTCAGTGAATTTCCATGGCCAAACCCTGATTTCCCAATTTATATCTCAAGAGAAAAATGTGAGGGATCAATTTTCTGTCTGTCTAGCCAGCTAGCCACCCATTCATCCATCTGGTTATAAAAAGCAACATTTAATGAAGATGTAACTGATTATATGGTATCTAATTGACTGCTCCCATTGCTTAGGGAAGAACATGCAGCCTTTGAAGAATTAATGGCTGACATCTCTCAGTAATAGATCTTCATTCGCATAGCTGGAAAGAAACCATTGTCTGTAGTTTTGGAGCCATTATACCTAGTGGTTTCCACATGAGTTGATACATTTCTTGATTTTAGTATAAACTTTAAAGAAAATATCCAAAATCCTCAAATAGGCTCCCAACCCTGGATGGCTCATTTATTCAGATTAAAACCTAGAACAAATTATTTAGGTTGCTGTGAGTTTTCTGGGCTGTATTGTCATGTTCCAGAAGCATTCACTACTATTGTTTCACCCAATCTATGGCAGGCATCCTCAGACGTTCTGAGGCCTGTTGGAAACTAGGCAAGTGGGGTTTATATATCTGTGGAATGTCCCGGGTGGGAGAAAGAAATCTTGTCTGTTGTCTTCTCTGTATGGACTGACATGGTGGTTGTTGGAGTGATCCAGCATTTCTGTGTTCTCATATAATATGCTGTGTCCAGGTGGGTTCATCAAATGCTCTGCTATGGCTGACTTTTCTGGTTAAATTAGTCTGCAGTGCCTTTCATGTTCCTCAATTCACGTTTGGACACTGTGTTTGGTGGTCCCTATGTAGACTTGTCCACATCTGAATGGTGTACAGTACACCCCTGCAGAGGTGAGAGGACCCCTCTTGTCCTTTGCTCAATGTAGCATTTGCTGGATTTCCTTAGTGGATCTGTAATAGTAGTAGTAGTAGTAGTAGTAGTAGTAAATTGAGAGTCAAATTGACAAAGAAAAAACATGGATGTGGCTCACAAATGCAACTTTGAAAAAGGAGATGGAAGGCCTGATTCTGGCAGTCCAAGAACAAGCCATTAGAACCAATGCCATCAAAGCCAGAATTGAAAAGTCCACGACACATCCCAAATGTAGACTCTGTAAGGAAGCAGATGAAACGATAGATCACATCCTTAGCTGCTGCAAGAAGATTGCGCAGACAGACTATAAGCAGAGGCATAACACCGTTGCTCAGATGGTGGGATCACAAGTCTGAAAAAGTTACAGAGAATGAACCCATCAAGTTACTCTGGGACTTCCGAATTCAAACTGACAGAGTTTTGGAGCATAATACTCCTGACCTCACAATCATGTTAAAAAACAAAGTATGGATTGTCGATGTTGCAATCCCAGGTGACAGCAGGAGGGAAGAGAAACAACTGGAAAAGCTGACACAATATGAGGATTTAAAGGTCGAACTGCAAAGACTGTAGCACAAACCAGTAAAGGTGGTCCCAGTGGTGATCGGCACACTGGGTGCAGTACCTAAAGACCTTGGCCTGCACTTAAACACAATCGGCACTGACAAAATTACTATCTGCCAGCTGCAGAAGGCCACCTTACTGGGATTTGCATGCATTATTCACTGATACATCACACAGTCCTAGACACTTGGGAAGTGTCCGACGTGTGAGCCAATACAACAGCCAGCAGAGTGTCTGCTGTGGACTCATATTGTTGTGTGTCAAATAATAATAATAGTTAACATTTTAAACATAACATTTGTGGAAGATGCATGCATCCATCCTAGGAAGATGATCATCTAGTACAGTGATGGGCAACCTTTTGAGCTTGGTGTGTCAAAATTTGCCAAAACCCTGACCATAATTTGGGTGGGGTGTCAACTTCGAGAAAAAAATTAACGTAATTTTGCAATATTTATAGTTTAAATAAGAAAAATGTATATTCCATGCTGAGTTATGAGTGAACAATGCTCAAACATGTAGATGTTAAATTTGTGGAGCCTTTTATAAATTTAAGGATGGAATTAGATTGGCTCTTATAAGGTGTACTTCTCTGTATGCAGCCGCGTGTCATCAAAAATAGCCATGTGTGTCAGTGCTGACATGCGTGTCATAGGTTCACCATCACGAATCTAGTATAAGCATAATGAGAAATACATTCTTTTCATAGTCTGTATCTTACCTTTATTGTCTGAGGCTTTATCAGCTAGGAATAAAGTTATCATACACACATCTGTCGGAGGCTAACACTGAACTTTGTCTTTCCTGAGCTAATTTTATAGCCTCTATCTGCTCAATCAAATCAAAGATATTTAGTAGCTTCCTCTAACATAAACAATATTTTTCTAGTTAATCAGATCAGATCTTACTAACCTTTACTCCATCAGGTAATACCTGGAGGCCAGTGGTTCTTGCTTGCTTGTCTTCCATCAGATTGCATTAGCCATCTGATACTAGTAACCCTCTGGTTCATTAAAATCATTTGTTTTGGTTCTCTTTCAAGCCATTGCTCCCTTTATAATTTTGTTTATAGTTAGGTTGGCTTTCTGCCCAGAATCAGTCAGTGCCTATGTCCTTGGTATTTCACAAACAACTTATTTTATAAAGATGCTTACTCAGGCTTCAGGGGTTTAAACTTTGCAAAATGTAACCCGGGCTAGCACTCAGCCTGTAACATGAGAGCCATCTGTCACCATTTCTTCCCGGTTATAGATAAAAATTTTGCTACTGGAGGTCTGTTAACAAGAGATGCCAGGCGTTACCTAGGAGGTTGCATACACTATGGAAGTTTCTACAGCAGATATTAGATAACAACACTAAGCAAGGACAAATGGCGCATTGAAGACATATTTGCGTGATCTCTAAATGAGAAAGTATTTGGCAAAGAGAGAACCAGTATGGTATCGTGGTTTGAGTGTTGGACTAGGACTCTAGGGGCCCCTTCCACACAGCTGTATAAAATCCACATTGAACTGGATTATATGACAGTGTGGACTCAGATAATCCAGTTCAAAGCAGATATTGTGGATTATCAGCCTTGATATTCTGGGTTATAAGGCTGTGGGGAAGGGTTGTTTGAACCTCCACTTTGCCATGGAAACTCACTGGATGATCTTGAGCAAGTCACATTCTCTCAGCCTTAGAGGAAGGCAATGACAAACTTCCTCTGAACAAATCAAAGAAAACCCTGAGATAGAGTCTTAGGACTCTTCCACACAGTTATATAACCCATAATATCAATGCAGGTAATAATAATAATAATAATAATAATAATAATAATAATAATAATAGCAATATCTGTTTTGAACTGAGTTATCTGAGTCCACATTGCCATATAATCCAGTTCAAAGCAGATAATGTGGGATTTTATACAGCTGTGTGGAAGGCATCTTAAAGTTACCAGAAGTTAGGATGAATTGAAGGAACATAACAACAGCAAACTTGACAAAGAGCCTTCAATGAAGATTTTACCTGTTCAGCAGTTTCATACATAATAGGTCATCCTTCAAGTACCTTAATCAAAGGTCACTGAAGATTTAAAAAGTCAAGTCTAGTACTGACTCATGCCCAGAAAATAACTGGGAGACAATGAAGCACTTTCAAATATTGTATAAGCATACAAGCCAACCTAAATTAGATATGATGATGTGGCTTGCCTCGGGCCCTTAGTTAAAACACTCTGCTAGTAACCTTTCTTTTGCATATAACCTAATAATTTTGTGCCAGCTTCTTTCCTTGTTAAAATATCAAAAAATAAAATAAAACAATCTACCAAAATTAATAGTCTAGGCTGGCAAAAGAACTCCATTATTCTGGAAAGGTAGATTGAAAAATATAACTTATTTTAATGTATGCTGTATTAGACAAATCAGATTGCATAGATACATCATTCAGTCTATTTTTATATTGCAATTTTTCCATCATGAATAACACACTTCTGATATATGGCTGAGAAAATCCATTCGTTAGGAGTAAACATTCTGTCCTCTTAATCCAAAATATTTTTCCTCGCCAGTTCCCATGCTCTGCAGTCTCCATTTGTATTATTATTGTTTGGAAATAATCTAAAAGGCAAAAATGTGGGAATTTAAAAATTATTTTAGCCAACCATTACAGTCATGTTATGTGCCCATCTATTTTAAGAAGGTGTGTGTGTGTGTGTGTTTTCCTATGGAGAAAACAAGACAGGACCAGAGCACTGGGCAAGGATTAGTATGTAGTTGGACAAAGTTCTAGTAGTTGGTAGCAACATCTTTAGTTAAAAGAGCCAGCTAACAGTTAATAGAAAATACTTATGTTTGAGCTTAGGGCCCTTCCACACAGCTCTATATCCCAGAATATCAAGGCAGAAAATCCCACAATATTTGCTTTGAACTGGGTTATCTGAGTCTACACATAGATAATGTGGGATTTTCTGCCTTAGTATTCTGGGATAATGGGCTGTAAGAAAGGGTCCTTAGAGAACTACTGCCAGTTAAGATTGACAATATCAATATTTTTAAGGCACCGGATCCCATCTAATTTTGGAAGCTAAATATGGTCAACTCTAGTACATATTTGGATTGGAGACTGTCAAAGAATAACAGGTGCTGTGAGCAAAATTTCAGATGAAGGAACTGGCAAAGCGACCTTTAAGTGGCCTTGCCTTTGTAAACACTGGGAAATTCATGAAATTGCTATAAGTCAACGGGTAACTTTACCCAACTTTACCCAATCCTCAATATATAACAATTTACTGTGCATTGAGGAACATCCGGGATTAATTTAAGAATTGTATTCAATAGTGGAGAAATTGGTTCCATATTGAAAACACCATTTGGCCCTTTTAAAAATTTAAGAATTGCAAATACTGACTTGTCTCATTACTCATGTAGAACTTGAGAATATCATAACTGTCTGATCAACTGAATTGAAATACTTGATTGCCATTTTTGACCTTATAAAATGTGAAAGTATCATTTATTTGTCTGATCAGTCTTTAATATGATGATCTACAAATAAACTCCAATTCATGAATCTCCAACAAAGCACCCAATATTCTGCTAATCAATTTTCAAAGTATGTTTCCAAAGTTTTCTCTAAAATAATTGAATAACTGCAAATCAATAACCTTAGTCTTGTTGGAATTTATTGACAACTTGGTCTAACCACAATAATCCCATAGGGGGCATTATTTGAGTAATACATCTTCTCACCATTCAAATATTTCCATATTGCTTGCACAAATCTTTTTGTTTCCATTCTGCGTTTCTCACAGTTTTGAGATGCCTGGGGATTCCTGCAAGAGTTGTCACTAACTTTTGCTCAGCCCATGACAATGATGCCAATTTGCAGATGGATGTCTTTGTGGATGAAAATGGAAAAGTGGATTCCAAACTCACAAAAGATTCAATCTGGTAAGTTTCCTAGGATGACAGAACTTCTACAGTAGGATTTCCAGTGATGGAAAGTCACATGAAGGTAAATGCTGAAATGCAATCTGTATTTTTATTACATGAAATCCACAAGATGTATAAAAACCAGTCAAATATACACACCAAATCTAGCAATGTATCTGCTCTTGCATATTATTTCTTCTAGCAGAAGATGGTAACATATGGCTTACAGGATCAATATGACCCCCAGGGCAACTTTTGTAGCTACAGCTGTGTTCTTCTGGCACTACCGCCACTATGAAAATACTTTCCTTTTACCTTCTCTGGAGTCGTCTTTTCTGTATTTTCTTCTCCTGTACTCCTTTTTCCTTCGTTTTTGGCTTCCTTCCACATTTCCACTACAGTAACAAATTAGGTGGTGACAATTTGGATGGCAGCCATCAAATTTCATCAGCAGTAAATTGGGTTCCTGTGGAATCTTGGATGAATTCCAGGAGGTCCGGCATGGGGTGCTTCTACACTGTAGAATTAATAGTTTGACAACTCTTTAATAGGAGTTGTAGTTTTACAAGGTCTTTAGCCTCCTCTGCCAAACGGTGCTGGTGCTTCACCAAACTACAACTCCCATGACTCAACAGCATTTAGTCATGGCAGCTGAAGTGGTGTCAAATTGCATTAATTAATTAATGTAGACACACCCATAGACAACATCCCACAAAGTTTCTTATATTGTCTTATTGTTTCAGTGATATTGTTAGTTTCCGCCATTATATCAATAATGTTCAATATCAAAATTTGAACATCCCTACTTTTATTTATTTATTTATGAGTATGAATTCCATCATGAGAGATTTCATTATGGTGGTCTTATTATGAGTGGGTGAATGAGGATCACCTTTAACCAGACAAAATCCGCAAGGAGAATTAAATTGATATCAAATATTGCATACTACATTACTTATTATTTGTAGATCTCATTCCAAAGGAGACAGGACTAAGAACCTATGCTGAGTATAAAAGATGTCACAAGGAAGCCGTTTTCTTGTCCCCTCCTTGTAACTGTGAATGATCGCTTATTTATTTCATGCTTGAAGTAGTTGTTTTTTGAAGTTTTCAGGCCATCGTCTTAGAACAGAAATAGAAATATAAAAATATAGGCAATAAAAGAGATTCAACTATAAAACATAGAAAAGCAGCACAAAAACATATGGCAAGGATGAAACAGTTTAAAACAAGAAAAGTGTAAAAGGCTGGAAAAATAAATGTACCTTTGCCTAATGTCAAAGGGACCTCACAGCAGGTCTTGGGCAACCTTCGCTGAGATATTAATAGCCAGGGTGTCACCACATCCCACTTTGTGTGGGAAATTTATTATACTCTCTTCTTGGTCTAGTTATTTTATGGTTTAAGGTGCTTTTACACTGTAGAATTAATACAGTTTGAGACCACTTTACCTGCTATGTAGTTTCATAAGTTCTTTAGCCTTTACCAAAGAATGCTGATGGCTCACCATAATATATCTCACAGGATTCCATAGCATTGACCCTTGGCAAGCTGTAATAATTCTACAGTGTAGATGCACCTCGTATCTATGCAAATATATGGCTCTCCTTTTTGAGCCAAATATCTGCGCCAAAATCAAGGTGCACAAATACTTTTTTGGTTTTAGCGTTTTGAAAATTGACATGTGTATTAGATTCGATGGCGCTCTACATTCAAATAAATACAGTAGTTCCTCCTATAACTTTCAGGGCTGGATATCTTTAACTGTAGCACGAGCAGATGATATCTCAACCATTCTATAATGGCAGATAAAATGATACCATAGTGTGGATAGCCATCTCCGTGTCACTATTGATGTTACTGAAAACCTGCCACCATCAATGTTTCTTCCACTGACAAAATTCACCCATGTTGGTCTGGAAGATCAGTATACAAAGGGATCTTGTAGCACCTTTGAGAGTAACTGAGAAAAAGAAGTAATGGTAGAAGCTTTCATAGGCTAAGGTTATGTCTACATGGCCAAAACAAATTAGACTCATTGCTTAGCTGCTGTGGGGAGTCCAGATGACACACAGCTGGATTTCCAGTAGAAATGCTGCATCCAGCCATTAAAGTAGCTCAAGAGGACACAAGATTTACTTTGGAGATCCCAGGAAGCTCAGGAGTAATCCTGGAGTGTTGGGCATATGATCAGCAGAATCAGGTTAGATCCTTCCTATCTACTGTCCTCATGTGCAGTTGCACTGCCAGCAACAACTAGCTTTCTGCCAGAAGCTTGCTACTAATATCACCTATGTGACCAAAAATGGGACATGACCAGCAAGTCTCTGGCAGAGTACTGCTTGTTGCTGATGATGCAGTGTTGGACATCACTTTCAGTCCATGTGGACATGTAGATGGCAAAAGAGCTCCAGAGATGCTCCCAGGCAGCATCGGGGCAGTTCAATAGCACTTTAATTGGAGTTATTTGACAAGACACCACATTTATATATGTCGTTTTTAAATGCTATTTATGTTTTATAGATTGCTTATTATGTTTTTATATTTGTGTCTTTGATTTTTGATTATTTTGTTTTGTATTTTATTGTATTTTTAACATGTTGAAAGCTGCGTTGGGTCCATTTGTGGGAGAAAAGCAGGATATAAGTGATGATGATAATGATGATGATGATGATGATGATGATGATGATGATTCAGATAAGTGGAGACACACCCTGAGTCTCCTTGCTCTTGCATCTGAGGATGTAAACTGAGGGCAGTTCATCACAGTGATAAAATCTAAGTTAGGAAATGGATTAAAGGAAACTGCTTCTGGTGCAGAGCGCCTATACAAACACGCCAGGCACCAGTTCAAGGCTGGGACATTGGCCACAGTACTGAGGATTGGAACCAAACCCAGGAATGATTTTTTTTTTCCTTACCCAGTTTGTTGAGATGCACTGATGTGCATCACTATGTCTGTTCAGGATCAGTGCAGGACCAAGGACAGGGCATAGGAAATGAGAATATGTTTACCTCATCACATGGGGGGAAGCTTTTGCTGGCTGGCTTGCCCCGTTGAGAGCAATGCAAGCATGGGAAGCCTCCCGTATTGCTGCAGTTTCGGCAATAACTCCGGTTCCACAGCAGTTTCCAGTGTCCAATGGGAGTTCGCGGGCTCTGTTACAAAGCTGCTGTGCAACCAGAGTTGTTGTCGAAATTTTCCCCAGGTGAAGAGGTCCTAACCTTCCTTATATCTGGGAAACCTCGTGCACAGAATGTGTGCACTTTGTTTTCCAGAAAAAATACTTTCCCAACAACTTGATTCCCATATAGCATGTTTCTAAACAGAAGCATTGGGATATGGGTAGTGGTAGAAACTACAGTGATTGTAGTGAGGAAATGTGGTTGGAGGAACTGCACAGGGGCCAAAAGCCTCACTTTGCCTGCCCCTGCTCTGCCATAGCAAACAGTTTTGTTTTTGCTTTCTCTGTATATAAATTGAATGTTTTCAAACCTGCCTCATTTCATAGAGCCCTTCATTCATTAGTGCTTATTCCAAACCTATTCCAAAATTAAATAGAGCTTTGCAGATCTACAATGGTGAAGGGTAAACAGTTGAAATCGTGTTTTCTCTTTGTTTTTCCTTTGGGGTGCTTGATTACTTTTTGAACTTCCCCTTTGATTTCCTCTCTTCACGGCATATTTATTGCTACATGATGCACATAACCTCTTGGGGCATGCATTAATTTAACCTATGGTTTTTTTCCCCATTTCTCCTCTGTGTGTCCTTTATCTCCACTCCATTTCTACTATTCAGTAGAAACATTACCTCTAAGCTAGTTTGTCTCATAATCTTGCTGTGATTTTAATACAGACTTCTGTTTTGAAGGGCAAATATAATCTATTTAAAACACTAAGCATGTCATATTAAGTATATATTTTTCTTTCTCCTATTATTCCTAAAATATTTATTTATTTTAAAATCCACATTACAAAAGTGTTTATTCTCCAAATAGAATTTATCCAAAATATTTAGATTTTCCTTTCAAACAGCGCAGTTTTAAGCATATTCTTACACGGAATTTTAATTTAGGATTACCTCTGGTTAGAGAAATTGTTAAGAATATGAAAAAGTCTCTTTTTGTAGTGATTTTGACCAAAGACAGATCCTCTTAGCATAGAGACACAACATGTCACACATTTGCTAGTCCCCTGGTGAGATCTCACTTCAAGCATAAGGCTGGAACACTAAGTGGGGTTTTCCCCCTCTTGTGTGTTTTTTGCATTTTGCATGAAATGTCACTGCACAAAACTAATCCATTTTCTCTCCATGAAGCTGAACACATCTACACACCACAAGAACAATTATAAGCGTGACTGATCACAAACAAGACAATGTTGCTACTTTTACTAGTCCTAGGACCTCATCCAATGAGGGTGGAAAAATGAGGGGAATCACTTTCCAGGTGTGGCATTCAGTGGCCTTCTGCTTCTGAAGGAAACAGAGAATTTAACTATAGTTCCCATCCCACCTTAAAATCCAACAGTCCCATCTTGTAATTAAAACCCTGGTTGTTTCTATGCACAGGGAGAGCAGTGGAGTTGATTTCTCCCCAACTTCACGAGCATCCCGTTTCTATACACTATAAAGACAAAATCTGCTATATGCAGTCTTGCATCATTTGATGAGCTTCCTGGGACTCTGTCTTTAAAGGGAATAGAAACTATAAGAAGACAACACACACACTTCTTCCTTTCCCTTGTGGAGTGAGACCTCTAATCCGTGCAGTGAATCGGCATTGTTGCATTTTTTTCAGTTTAGCAAATTTTACAGAAATGTCCCCTCCCTCATAAAGCCACTTAAAAGAGTGCAATAGTCCCCTTGAGATTGCCAACCAACCAATTAAGAAGGAAACACGACTTTTCCATTGTACATGAAAGAGTATTTTGTGTGAAAGTGTGTGTGTGTGTGCACGCGTGCGTATACGTTGTCCCATTTACTGCATGAGATCATCACCAAAAAAAATCCTATTTACAAAGCTCACAAGATGCTGAAATCCCTACTCTTTGAGATTATTATTTCAATGGTCCTATTTCTTAATAAGGCATCATTTTTATTGTTTATACACACACACATACATGTGTGAGCCAAAAATGTCTAAAATGACGCCCAAAAGAAATGTTTTGAAGTAATGAATAAATGTTATTCATTACTGAACAATTCACATTGTGACTGATGTTGATATCCAAGTGCTTAAAAGTAATGATATTGCATCTCATTACTGTAAATGAATTGTAAAGTAAATTATAATAATAATAACAAGTAGCTGTGCTGCTTTCAATCTATGCTTTGGATAGAGTTTTGGGCAATGCCATTTCAGAATATAGGTTTGGACTTATATATAGAAGCTGGGGCTCTCCATGTTGGACTGCAACATGCATAATCCTTGCCTGGGCTGGCTGGGGCAAAGAGGAACTAGAGCCTAGCAAAATTTATAAGACATCCTATTCCTTAGTCCTGGTTTAGATGTTCACATGTCCACAACCCTCCTTGTCATGGAGAAGACATTTGTTGGATTTGTGTTTCCGTATGACAACACCCAAAAGTGAACTCTTCTAGACTGACAATGGAATAGAACGCATTACTGTATTCTGAGGTGTTGAGTGCATTTTGCAAATTTAAATAAAGAAAAATAAATCACACAAAACCATATGTATGTTTCAAAAATACCCAAGAGCTACTCTTCAAGAATATGCACAAATTAACATGCTAAAAATTGCAGGCGAAAAGGTGCACATTTGGAAAAATGTATGCTAATTTCAATGCCTAAAATTAAACTATTAAACATGCAGATCGGAAGCTAAGAACGAACATTTGTGCTCACTGCAAGAAAGAAGCCCAAGGACTTCTACCTCCATATGACTAATTTTCCCTGTCAAACTTCTAGGCTTCCTCAACTTGATTTGCATCAATTGAAATTGTCTATTTTCTAGATGCTAGCCACCATAGAGAAAGCCAGTGTGGTTTAGTGGTTTGAATGCTGAATTCAGACTTTGGAGACCAGGGCGTAAACCCTCTCATGGCCATTGGAAACCCTCAGCGAGTCTTTGACACACTCTCTCAGCTTCAAAGGAAAGCAAAGCTCCTCTCAATAAATTTGGCCAAGAAAGTCCAGGGTTACCATAAATCAGACACAACTTGAATGCATACAACAAAAGCCATTATAGAGAAGGCCCTGCAATAATGATTTAGCACTCCAGAATTCCCAGTGATATCAAACATTCAAGCATCACTTTCCTTGGATAATTCTCCCCCTCCTGCCACCCAATCCTGCTTCATTAACTCACCCAACTGACAAGTTTCCTTGCACAAGCTCACCATCTCTGCTTTGAAATGTCTTGTTAGACAAGTCTCAAATTCCTCCTTTTTTACTTTAGTTTTCCTCTTTTCATCCACCCATTATTAATGGGAAATGTTCGGAGGTTAACAGTCCTCAGTTTTGTTGAAATTTTACTGCAAATATCATTTCAACAGCTATTGGCTACACCAACATAATTAGCTTTTTATCTACTGGCAGGAAGTAGATAATTTTTGTAAAGAGAAAATTGCTGTATTCTTTTATTCTATCATAGCGCCAATCTCTTGAAGCTTGTCTGAAAAGTGTCTTTTGGGATTTTTCTCCCTTATTTGTACTTTTTCTCTGTTTTAATAAAACAGTGGGATGAAAATTACAAAGCCATGCTTTTAAAAAGTTGTTTTTTAAAAATAAAAAAGGGGGGGGGCTTCTTTTAAACATTCTGGAAAGATAATGTAAGGGTTTAAGTTCCACAAACAGACTAGAGGAATGAGGAGAAGGCTGATAATGTTATTCTGAAGTACTTTCCAATATATGCCTCCCACTCCCAAAAAAACCCCAACACCTTGGGTATATATAGCCAAGCAATATGAAATATGTGGTCATGATGGCAAAAGTTATTAATGAGGAAGAACACACAAGTTAGGAGAGGCTGTAACAGTTTGTTTTGCAAAAAACATAACCCCCCCCCCCCCCGGGTCATCTCCCCTTTCACTTTTTATGGCAATTTAATTAAACTGAGAACAAGGGAGAAGTGAAAGAAAGAGAAAGAAACTGGGACATTTTAAAAGCAGGTAAAAAAGTGGGACCACCCCTCCCACATCAAGACAGTATGAGGCCATGTTCCAAATCCTAATGTAAAGCGATCTTTGGGCTTGTCTACTCAGCCTAAATCAGGCATGGGCAAACCCAGGCCCAGGGGGCCGGATGCGGCCCCATGGGCTCTTTTCTCAGGCCCTCCTCTCTCACACTGTTTTGTCCTGCCTTCCTTTCTTCTCTCCTTCCTTCCTCCTTCCCTTCCTTCCTTCCCTTCCACCCTTTCGTCCTTCCCTCCCTTTTGTCTTTCCTTCCTTCTCTTTCCTTCCTTACCTCCCTCCCTCTTTATCCTTTTCATCCTTCCCTTCCACCCTTTCATCATTCCTTCCCTCTTTCTCCCTCTTTCTCCTTCCCTCCTTCCTTCGTTTTTGTCTTTCTTTCCTTCTCTGTTTCCTTTATCCTTCACTTCCTTCCTTCCTTCCTTCCTTCTGTCTTTCTATCCTTCTCTTCATCCCTTCCTTCTTTCCTTCTTTTTCCTTCCTTCTTCTCTTCCACCATTTCATCCTCCCTCCCTTCCTTCCCTTTTGTCTTTCCTTCCTTCCCTCTTTCCTCCCTCCTTCCCACTCTCCTTCTTTCTTCTTCCATCCTTCCCCTCTTCCCTTTCATCCTTCCTTCCCTCTTCCTTCTTTCCTTCCTCCTTCCCTTCCTCTCTTCAATCACTGGGCAGCTAGTCCTCTTAACAGGGGGTGCTGGCATGTGGCCCACAAGTTAGAAAGTTTGCTCATGCCTGGCCTAAATGGACTACTGGTAGTCTGATTCATCTGAATCTGCTGTCCAGATAGACACTTGTTGCTTCCGTTGCTATTCCTTGCCAATAATGAAGCTTTGCCCAAGTGCCTGGCTGTCACCTGCCACATGTGTGAAGTCAAAATGGGGTACCCACATGACCATCAAGGGTTTAAGGTCCACAAACAGACTAGAGGAATGAGGAGAAGGCTCCATAAGTGATAAGTGAGAGGGGACACCAACCTCTTCTTCTTGTTGGTTATGTCAGTGCCCTGTTCTGACATTAGCAGAGACAACTACGGTGTTCAGGCACTCAGATGGGACTCCATGGCCTGCTAGTAATGGCAACTCAGAGGAAGTGGCAGCCAAGTGAGGACGATGGGATCCTGGGCTTTCGGCACAACAATGCCAGATTCAGCATGTGTGTACTGGATCTGAGGCTGCTTTGGAGCAGATTTACACCCGGATTAACCTGCCTAGTGTAGACCCACCTCTTCAAAGGAAGTCCTGATATAATTGGTTCCTCACTACTAAGAGAATATTACCAAATGGCCAGATCTAGCAGTAAGTAGTGTTTGAGTTTGTCCTTTTGTGGTCAGGTGGAAGTATCACAGTTCGGGAGTCAAATCAGAATGATGCACAGAAATGCTGCTTGTCCAGGAGCAGCCGATACAGAGCTTGAGAATATTTTAGTGCCAGGGTTTCTACTACATGCCAATTAATAATACAAAATGCACATGCTCAATCAGTTTGTGCAGAGCCAGTCAGTTAACAGGAAAAACTCAAAACCAATCATTATAAGCCCCACCTGGAAAGTTGGAAGTCATTTGTCTTCCCGTTGTATCAATAATATGTTAAATTTTGAGGGTGGTTTTTTTTTGCATTTTTGCAGTCATTTGTTTATTATTGTATTATTGTCCTAAGTTTTCATAGTTTTGTGTTTTTATTCTCTCTCTCTCTCTCTCTCTCTCTGTGTGTGTGTGTGTGTGTGTGTGTGTGTGTGATCCCCAAACCTTTTAAACAGAGGGCCAGGTCACAGTACCTCAAACTGTTGAAGGGCCGGATTATAATTTGAAAAAAACATGAATGAATTTCTATGCACACTGCACATATCTTATTTGTAGTGCAAAAAAAAAAAAACCACTTAAAAACAATACAATAATTAAAATGAAGTACAATTTTAACAAATATAAACTTATTAGTATTTTAATGGGAAGTGTGGGCCTGCTTTGGGCTGATGAGATAGGATTGTTGTTGTGTGTGCTTTCAAGTCGTTTCAGACTTAGGTTGACCCTGAGCGAGGGCCGGGTAAATGACCTTGGAGGGCCTTAGTTTGAGGACCCCTGATCTAGGCCATGGGATTTACCAAGAATGGCAGGGAGATAATCACTGCTGATCTTAAGGGAGAATACTTGGTTACTGGCTCCCCTAAAAGGTCTCTCTCTCTCTCTCTCTCTCTCTCTCTCTCTCTCTCTTTTTTTTTTTTTTTTTTTTTTTTTGCTTGAAGGACTTGGTTTCCTGCTAAACAAACAAATTATTCCTTTTCTCTTTCATTGCTTTTTTCTTTCTTTCCCAAAGTTGGCTGTTCACAAGCCCAGATAACTGACCTGGACTTCTTTGCCTCTCACTCTCCTCAAAAAGAAATTACACAGATTAGTCTACATAAAAAAAAGACAATGTGGCACATTTACTTCCATTATAAAATTTCTTCTCTTGAAGCAGCAAGCTTTCCTGTTTGCTGAATAAAGCATATAGGCACATGGAATTGTAATACTTCAGTTTACTAAACCATATTGTTAACTTCAGTCTTAACTGAGGAATATATAGAGTTAGATTAAATCCCTGTGATAATGTAATGCATCAACAATTTAAGGAATTATTCAATAGGTTAATTCTAACCTTTGGACATTATTTCTTGCCTAAAGAGTTAATGACTTTATTTTCTTGTGTGAAGGAATTACCATTGCTGGAATGAAGCTTGGATGTCCAGACCTGAGCTTCCTGTTGGTTTTGGAGGTTGGCAAGCTGTGGATAGCACCCCTCAAGAGAACAGTGATGGTATGTACATTTCTTTCAGAAGAAAAGACTGAGAGGAGACATGATAGCCATATATAAATATGTGATGGGAAATCATAGAGAGGAGGGAGCAAGTTTGTTTTCTGCTGCCCTGGAGACTAGGACGCGGAACAATGGCTTTAAACTACAGGAAAGGAGATTCCACCTGAACATTAGGAAGAACTTCCTGACTGTGAGAGCTGTTCAGCAGTGGAACTCCCTGCCCCGGAGTGTGGTGGAGGCTCTTTCTTTGGAAACTTTGAAACAGAGGCTGGTTGGCCATCTGTCAGGAGTGCTTTTTCCTGCTTCTTGGTCAGGGGTTGGACTGGATGGCTGAAGAGGTCTCTTCCAATGCTATGATTCTATGATCCCTTGCTGCAATGCATGAAAAAACAAATCTTCATTTCTTGGAATTTATTGTTATATGGAAGACTGGTGGGGTAACTATATAATTCTATATAAGGGCATCATCTTAAGATAATTAATTGTAAGTTCACATCAGAAAAAAAGTTTAATACAATGAATGAAGCTCCACTATCAGAAAACTTCTTTAACATAAGTTTTTCATTATGATAGGAGGATTTCCATTTAAGCTCTGTGACATAAGCCAGTCTATGTATGTGTTGTCATGTGTCATGGTTATTGTTTACTATGTTTTTCCTCTCAACTTATGAATTACATGTCAGTTAACTAAACAAACTATAGCTTGTCTTTTCCATTTCTGATGTGTTTTTCTCCCAAGCCTTTCAGACAGCTCCCATTTCAGATGGACAGCTAGAAAAGCAAGCCAGGGAAAACCATAGTTGCAGATTTGGATGCAACCATGAAACGTAGTTTATTTGAACCAAAGATTGTAGTGTGTGTCTGGTTACCAAATAATATGTTGGATAGGTCTGTAACTGAAGCCTATTCCAGGCCAGTACTCAAAGTTTTGAGTTGTATGATTTCAGCATTGCCCAAGTGCTTGAAATGCCTTAGATATGCAATGGCGGCACCAAGAAGCTTCACCATCCTTCCCTGGAGATGGTTGCTGTGGATTTGGTCTTGCAAAACACCCAAAGTGCATTCAATGCGATGAAACCAGAATTCTTTTAAAACAGATCTAGAGCTTCCAAGATTGTGAGACCCGCTTTGACCACAATGTTGTCAAGTAAGCTGGAGTCCTTTTGCTAAACAGTAACCAAACCTCAATGAGATTCAAGGCAGTAGAGGAAGAGAAAGACAGTAGTACAGGTGGATAGACTCAGTCAGAGAAACCACAGCATTGACTTCATAAGTCCTGAAAAGAGAAACCACAGCATTGACTTCATAAGTCCTGAAAAGAGATAATTGGAAGTCATAAGTCACCTTGGGCCTTCTCCACTGCCATATAATCCATTACTGTCCTGATTTTAGAGGGTTTTTTTAATACTGGTGGCCAGATTTTGTTCATTTTCATGGTTTCCTCCTTTTTGTTGAAATTGTCCACATGCTTGTGGATTTCAGTGGCTTCTCTCTGTAGTCTGACATGGTGGCTTCTCTATGTAGTCTAAAATAAGGACAGTAAATAAAGAACAACACTCAGAAAACAAGGGAATTCCAGAGGGGCCAGCTAACACCTCCCAACAAAGGATTCCCCCAGGCAGGAAGCAGCCCAGCTTTGAAGCTTCAGGGCCATTCAATGTCAATCAACGTGGCCAATTGCAACATTCACACTTGCCTCAAACAGGCAAGAGATCATTCTTCCACAGATCTATAAATCTCACTTGTCTAGTTTCCAGTAGATCTCACAACCTCTGAGGATGGCTGCCATAGATGTGGGTGAAATGTCAGGAGAGAATGCTTCTGAAACATGACCATAAAGCCCAGAAAACCCATAGCAACCTAGTGATTCCAGCCATGAAAGCCTTCGACAACACAGATCTTATAATGTTTTTTCTAATAATAAACCTTTTTGAAGCCCCTTATCGAATGGGGTTGCTGTAAAATGTGCAGAAAGGATTGCCAAATTAATGTTAGGGAAGGATTTTCATCTTTTTATGTATGACAACAAAAGGCTGAGTCAGATTTTATTGTCTGCATTCCACAGCAAAAGATTAAGAGCAATATCTGACATGAGCCACCGGACTGGATGTCACATCATATTAACTTTAATCTAAGGAGCATTTCAATCACACTGAGAAAAACAAAACAAGGGTGGCTTGGCCACTAATGAGAAGCAATTAGATCATTTCCCATCCCAAATAACGCCTAGCTTATTGTCAGTAGCATTAATTAGCTATGAAGTTTGATCCATTTCAGTCAATGCGAGGTATTTGAGTGACTTCACAATAAAATACCATCCCTTTGACTTACACCACTAACTCCAGCATTACTTTTCAGTAGTGACCAGTGAAATGTCCCTGAGAAGCATACCAAAACCACAGGAAGGATAGGGCCTTCTCCGGTTTTGCCTCAGTATCTGGGATTATCTTTCAACATGGTAGTAACGTTTTGCTTTCTTGGCTATTTGTGAGATCTGTTTGCACTTTAAAGCAGGATGGGAAACCCTATAGCTTAGCCCCCTTCAGGATAAATCCAGAATATGCATGATGGTTGGCTTCCCTCCACTTCTAGCTGTACTCTCTTTTTTTTCTATCAATTGACAACTTCAACAGTGCCTATTCTGACTAATGTATTGTCGAAGGCTTTCATGGCTGGAACCACTGAGTTGTTGTAGATTTTTTTGGGCTGTATGGCCATGTTCTAGAAGCATTCCCTCTTGACGTTTTGCCTGCACAACCTCTGAGGATGCCTGCCATAGATGCAAGCGAAACTTCAGGAGAAAATGCTTCTAGAACAAGGCGATACAACCCAAAAAACCTACAACTCACCTATTCTGATTGTTTCCATGTATTCTGTATGGCACTCTGCATGGAAGAAGTTCCATTTAGAAGTGAGTGGCACCTGAAGGGAATCCCCACTATCCCTTATCAAAGCTAACAAACGTGCTTCCAACACTCACCCCACTCATTTTACCTTTTAAGAAAGCAAGTAGTTTTGCTGTGTGGCTAAGATCCTACAGTTTTCTAGATATAGTTCCATTTTCTACAGGCTTCCATTCTCCACCTGACAGAACAAGGTGGAATCTCATTGGTATTGTCAATCAATGATCAACAATAATATCAGTATCTTGATGCCACTCTACTGAGGTTCTCAATTGCGAGAATAAGCAGGGTAAAGGGAAATGCAATTGTTATCTCCAGTCGGCGCCTGAAGATAAAAATGTGGTTCCCATACATACTGCTTACCTTTAGAAAGGTGAGAGGTACCCAATTTGTTTAAACTGCTTGCTCCTGATAATAGTGTGTGTGCTTTTAATTTGCTGGTTGATGTATGGCAACCTCACAGATTGGAAAGTGTTTTCTTAGGCAAGAAATTCTAAGAGGTGATCTGGCCAGTTCCTTCCTTTTGAAATCATATTGACCCTACTTAGCTTCTAAGATCCAACAGGATCTATTCTACTGTCTTTAGGGTATATTTAGTTCCTCTGAGATGGTGTTTCTCAACCTGGGGGTCTAAACATGGTGGGGGGGGGGGTTGTGAGGGGATGTCAGAGGGGTTGCCAAAAACCATCTGAAAATGCATTTTCTGTTGATCATGAGGTTTCTGTGTAGGGAATTTGGCCAAATTCTATCATTGGTGGGGTTCAGAATGCTCTTTGATTGTAGGTGAACTATAAATCCCAGCAACCACAACTCCCAAATGCCACAGTCTATTTTCCACAAACTCCACCAGTGTTCACATTTGGGCATATTGAGTATCCTTGCCAAGTTTGGTCCAGATTCATCGTTGTTTGAGTCCACAGTGCTTTCTGGATGTAGGCAAACTACCACTCCAAAACTCAAGGTCAATGCCCACCATAATCTGTTGATTATGGGAATTCTGTATACCAAGTTTGGTTCCATTCCATCATTGGTGGGGTTCAGAATGCTCTTTGATTGTAGGTGAACTATAAATCCCAGCAACCACAACTCCCAAATGCCATGGTCTATTTTCGACGAACTCCATCAATGTTCACATTTGGGCATATTGAGTATCCTTGCCACATTTGGTCCAGATCAATCGTTGTTTGAGTCCACAGGGCTCTCTGGATGTAGGTAAACTACAACTCCAAAAGTCAAAGTCAGTGCCCACCAAACTTTTCTTGCATTTTCTGTTGGTCATGGGAGTTCTGTATACCAAGTTTGGTTGGTGGAGTTCAGAATGCTCTTTGATTGTAGGTGAACTATAAATCCCATCAATTACAACTCCCAAATGACAAAATCAACACGCACACCACAACCCCAGCAGTATTCAAATTTGGGCATATCGGGTATTTGTGTCAAATATTGTCCAGTGAATGAAAATACACCCTGCATATCAGTTGTTTATATTATGATTCACAACAGTAGCAAAATTACAGTTATGAAGTAGCAACAAAAATAATTTTATAATGTATACATGAGAAACTGTATTAAGGGGTTGTGGCATTGGGAAGGTTGAGAAACACTGCTCTGAGGATTAGATGGCCTAAGAAGCATAGGGATTAATCCGTCATGAAACAGTTTTGGTTTGTCATCAGCAGTAGCTGTCATTTTGATTTATAAACCACAAATCCATCTGGTTTGAACAAAGGACACTAAGAATAAGACGCAGCCAAATCTTTGCCATAAGGTAGATATACAGTGCAACTCCATGCAGGCTTACACATAGGACCGGTTTTCATTAAGGCTGCTAACAAATAATTGCCTCGTAGATTGCAGGCTCAATTATATTGAAATTTAGTTTGCTTTCACTGCAGTTCAAAATGTGTCTCTTCCCTGTGGCATTTTCCATTTTAAGACTACCTCTAAGTTCTTCTTGACCAATCTTTTTACCTAAGGGGGAAAAAAATCCTTGCGCATCACTTCTTTCCCAAACTTTATCTGCAAATTCTCTGGAAAAACTTTATATATATTTGAACCAGGCCTGTCCTGAAAATGCTAAAACAATCCAGTTTTGGTACGAAAGTTCTCATTTCATGGAGGGTTAAAAAAAAAACCCTTCCCTGCGACTTTTTCCTTGTCGCAATCCTACTTATACATACTATTACACACATGATCCCACTTCCAAGTTTCAGGGGTTTTTGGGATTCAGGATATTATTACACTACGCTGTTAAAGCACTCTTTAACAAGAATCAGCAATATCAGTTAATGCAGAATAACAGTGCTTTAACAGTGTAGTGTGATAATCTCCTTGGTTTCCTAAACAAACAGGACACTGTAGAGTTGTGATGTAAGGTTTACTTACACATATGTATAGACTAAGGAGCTTATCACACTGGGATATACTCCATCTATATCAGAATATATTCCATATTTTTTAAGAATTGGATCCATACTGTATTCAGATGGGATGGATACTGACTCCATCACTCCTGATTCTTATGTTTTGAAAATGCTATGCTTTGATTCATCACACCACAGTCGGCTAGCTCCTCCCAAATCCCTACCTATGACACTTTTAAAAAATCTAATATTGTTTAATGAGGTAGCCTGGAAATCTCAAACTACCATTCTTGCAAGATTTTAGTTGATGGAATGCATTAATCAAGTGGCACACTGAGTTAAACCCTTGGGCTGGCAGGACTGAAGACTGACAGGTCACAGGTTCAAATCTGGGGAGAGCATGGATGAGCTCCCTCTGTCAGCTCCAGTTCCCCATGTGGGGACATGAGAGAAGCCTCCCACAAGGATGGTAAAACAGCAAAACATCCGGGCATTCCCTAGGCAACGTCCTTGCAGACAGCCAATTCTCTCACACCAGAAGCAACTTGCAGTTTCTCAAGTCGGAGCGACTTGACACAAAAAAACAATCAAGTTGGGGGTGCTGTGGTTTTAGCTTTAAATACATTTAAATCAGTGTTATGGGCTTTAACTGTTAATTTTTAATACCATTCATGTTTAATTCTGTTTTAATGTGTATATTTGTGGATTTTAAATTGTATTGAATTTCTTTTCCTCCTTTTTGGAGAGAAAAAGTAAGGTATAAGTAATAATAACAATATTTATAATAATACTGATTTTACAATCACATGTAAAAACAGTTCCTCAGATTTTTATTAAATGATAAAACACAATTAGAATCCTTTATACAATTACTACATTTCTGTGACATTTTGCAGATGGATTACTGACAGAATGAGACAAACGTCTTGTGATTGGACCCGTTCAGAATCATGTTCAAAGAGTGTCAGAAATGGAGTATATCGTAAGCATAAGATGAGGGTCCTCTGCAGTAATACTTTAGAACAGGCATAGGCAAACTTCAGCCCTCCAGGTGTTTTGAACTTCAACTCCTACCATTCCTACTGTGTTAAATGTGTTATGCGCTAAATGTTTTGATACGGCCAATAGGCCAATTAATAAAACGTATCTATCTATCCTACCATTCCTAACAGCCCTACCAGCTGTTAGGAATTGTGAGAATTGAAGTCCAAAACACTTGAGGGGACAAAGTTTGCCCATGCTTGCTCTATCAGATGTCTAGGGTGGGCATCCTGTGGCCCTCCAGATGATGATGAGCTGCATCAACAAGCATTCCTTATCATTGCCTATTCTTGCTAAAGCTCCTGAGACTTGAAGTCCAGCAACATTCAGAAGACCACATTATTCCATAGTGTGATTCTAAATTCATAAAACCATAGAACAGTGTGGTTTCTTTTTGACTTTTTTTCATTTGCAAGTGGAGGGTTATGATTTCCTTTCACCCCCTTTTTCTGGTACCAAACCCTTGTAAGTACAAGAGGGTGTAAGTTCCATTGACATCAATATACTTTATTATTATTATTATTATTATTATTATTATTATTATTATTATTATTAAACTTTATTTACAACCTGCCACCATCTCCCCTCAGGGACTCAGGGCAGTTAACATGAAGTCAAGCCTGACAAATACAATAAACTAGAAAAAATACATACAACAAATAATAACTCAAATAAAATACAAACAATAAAACCAGAAATAACACAGTGGATACAACATCGGGTATAGGGTAAGATAAGAAATTAAAAACAGGAAGTTGATCAAGGTGGGCTGGGCCCAATGTGAGGATAAAAACAGGGGACATTGGGTGAGATAGGAAAATTGAGTAGTTTATCTGGTGGGAGAAATGGATGGGACAGGCTATGGGGTTTACTTTTCCTGCTAAGGGATGAGGTAAAGTGCATCGAGAAGACAAGTTTAAGCTGGGACAGTCATGGTCTGGGGATTTGTAGTTCTTTAATCAAAAGCAAGGCGGAACAGCCAAATTTTCAAGCTTTTCCTAAAGGATGACAAGGTGCATGCTTGGCTAATTTCCCCAGGTAGTGAATTCCAAAGCCGGGGGCCACCACAGAGAAGGCTCTGTCTCTCGTCCCCACAAGCCGTACTTGCATATTCCTGAGTAGCCACATATACACAAATGTATCCATGAGCAACTGTTCCACTGACATCAGTGCAGATGAGTTCTGAGTTGGTGTTAAGTTCCACTGAAGACAGTAGGACTTACATCTGAGAAGGCCTGTTTTGAATTGTACTGTTGAAAGCTTCAACAGGCTCAGACTCATTGAAATGCAGGTCTTTAGAAGTGAAAAGGAAGGAACTTGTTATTTTAAATAAGAACATTTACCCCAGCCTGCCTGCATCATGGCACACCCACTGGGTCATAACATAGAAGTATTCATGCTCCTCACCACTCCCATTTTGAGACAACTAAAAGCATGCATACTTGGTAGAGGTGATATGTTGCAGGAATAAAGAAAGCTTTTCTTATTATTGATATGAATTGCTACAATAGGGTTCTTTTTTTGTTAAAGAATACTTGCTAACCATCTTTGTGAAATTCACCCACAGTCTATTGTCTGTTTTTTGAGTGGTTTGCCTCTAGGGATGTCTAAAGTGATCTCTCTATTCATTGAAGTGTTTGAATCAATGGATTAAGAGTTGAAAGACATTCTGAATCTCAGTTAGAGAGGACCTCTGACAAATCATTTAGATCAACTCTAAGCCCACAATAAAATATAGTGACAAATGCATTTCATATGAGTATGTATACTGTCAAGTTGCCCACATTAGCTGGGGTTAGGGGCACAGGACCTTGCGAAAGTGAAAAACCATGAATAACAAAATAGCTCACAACCTCTGAATATGCCTGCCATAGATGTGGGCAAAACATCAGGATAGAATGCTTCTGGAACATGGCCATTCAGCCTGGAAAACTCACAGCAACCCCACAAAATAGCTATTCTTTTTAGTTGAGGGAACACACCTCTAGAAATCTTTAGGTCTTCCAACATGACCTAAACTTTTCAAACCATAGGTCCCTAGGTGTTTTGGCCTACAACTCCCAGA
Organism: Anolis sagrei; assembly: GCF_037176765.1. Lineage (NCBI taxonomy): Eukaryota > Metazoa > Chordata > Lepidosauria > Squamata > Anolidae > Anolis > Anolis sagrei. The sequence continues at coordinate 85,701,726 of NC_090024.1, forward strand.
AATCCCAGTTGTTAGGATTTCAGGGAGTTGAAGGCCAAAACATCTGGGGACCCACAGGTTGAGAAACACATCTCTATGGACTGCTGGAAGCTAACCATCAAATTGCACTGGAAGGTAACTGATATTCTACGTAAGGTGTCCTGTCTAGAAAGCTCTAGGACCTGTAGCATGACTGGAAGAAGCTGAGCATAGAGTCACACAAAAGGGCCTGGAGATTCCTAGACAAAACATTTTATTCAAAGTTGTGGATTAAAATAAAAACAGCGAATATAGTGGGACTACTATATATAAACCATTTTAAAAAAGAAACTGTCTTCCACTGAGTATGACCACTGCCTCATTTAGCTTACCACTTCATCACACTAGAGAAAAGATCTACTTAAAATCCAGTTTCTGCCTCCTGCAAAATTATGGGGTCTATAGTTTAGTGAGGCTGTTAAAGGCTCCTCCCTAAACTACAAACCCCAGAATTCTGCAGGAGGCAGAAACTGGATTTTAAGTGGATTTTTCAATCTAGTGTGATGTATAGTATTGTCTCTCTTAACAGGTTGAGTATCGTTGGGTTTTTAATTGGAAGGAGGCTGTTCAAGGCTTGATTGGAGTTGCAAGGATGCTTCTTGGTGCTTCTGCCTTGAAGCTACAACCTCCCTCAAAATAGTGCAGGTCAGAAGAATCATAGAAGCATTTGGATGTAGATGTTGCCCATTTGTACTGTATTCATTTAAATGGAATATGTTTTTAAATAATGATCCACATGCAGATTTCCATCTATATTCTATACCAATCAACCCAGTGCATATCAATATTTGGAATAGTAATACTAGACTGCAAAATCCACAGACATATACGGTTTGACTCAGACTTTGTCTATACTGGACAGTAAACCTGGGGCCAATCCAGAGAAGAAATACACTGGGCTGGCTCCAAGATGACATATGCACTCTCTTGAACCCACTGTGGGGTTGGGTGAAAGTATATATTGTCATCCAATCTGAGAAGATATTGTCGCTAGATCATCACCTCACTGTCCATGTTGCCATTGCAACTCCCAGATGCCTGCAGAGCTCAATAGAACCAGAAAGAAGGAGGGAGCCAATCTCCCCACCTTTCAAGTTACATGGGCACTTCTACTAATGTCACAACAGAGTATCTGCAATGGCCAGCAGCTCACATGGAACTCTGTAGCCATCTTGGAATTATGATGGCAGTGACATGGAGACAAACTGTCCCCCTTGTCCTGCACTGTTTAGATAGCAGACTTTCTGTATTCAGCTGTTCACACTGTCCTGAAGCTGCAGGATTATTCTGGAGTTTTAAGCATACTCCGGAGCATTCCTCTACCATTCCTAAAGTAAGGCTAAACCATCAGGCTAGCCCCCTCCCTGTTGATATTCCGCAGGAAGTTAAAGACCTGGCTATTTAAGAAGGCTTTTGACCAAGAAGTGCAATGACTGGTAATTTGACCATAGGAATGGAACAACGGAAATGATATTGGATTGTGGGTTGACGATGAGACGATTCGGAATGTAGTGGAAATTTTGTAGTAATGTTGATGTTTTGATGTTTTTCTGATAATGATGTGGACTATTTTGCACTATGTTTTGTAATTTGCACTTGTTTTTTCATGTTGTACACCGCAATGAGTCGCCCTTAAAGGGCTGAGAATTGCGGTATATAAGCGTAGTAAATAAATAAATAAATTAATAAATTAACCTGATTTAACCTGTGTTCCTTACATCATGGAGACAGTTAGGAGCAAACATATGGTGAGTCTTGTTTATAATGTCTGTGTAGATGAGCCCTCAGTCAGAATTTTGAATGATACCGCTTTTGAACCATAAGTTTGTAAATATGAAGTAGTGGTAAACTTGCCCAGTGCCTTTTTCACTGAATCTTTAATTCTCAGGTAACTGAAGCCAAACTAAAACTGCTGCATTTTTCCATTCCCAAAGGAGGAGTGTGGGTTCTGACTTACTTTCTCCCTCTTGTTCCATTACCACATCGTTCTGAATAAAGGAAAGAAGGAACACGTTTCATTGACATCAAAACAGTTTGATTCTGAGCAGCAAATTCACCATTGTAAACATTATGAATGGGCATGGCATTCAAGAGGATTACATGGTCATTCAAAAGGATAATCTTTTATTAAAACAGGAGGTAAAAACCCTCAAAATGATAACAGGATTTAAAAAAAACGAAATGCATCTAGAACCTGCTTGTATGTAACTCTGAATATTCATCATGGAGATTATACATGTTTTCTGCCTTTTGGCAGAGGCAAACAATTTCATGTTGGAGTGTTGCTGTCAACTGACTTGTGCATATGTCTGTAAATGTGTCGTGTATTAACACTATTTTAATTATGTAAATGTTTTTTTCAACTCTGCTTTTTTGCAATGTCCTTTGTCTGACAGCCAATGATACTGAGAGTACTGAAAGATCTGGAACCAAAAGCAATCACATATGCAAGGATGGTGAGAGTGCTTAATTCACTTTTGATTCTCCATATTCAGGCATGTATCGATGCGGTCCTGCTTCTGTTCAAGCCATCAAGCACGGCCATGTCTGCTTCCCATTTGATACACCTTTTGTTTTTGCAGAGGTATGTGAAAAATACTCTTCCTCAAATGGTCTCAGGCAGATGCATGATTGAGAAAATAACATGTGTACTTTTAACATAAACCTAAGGCGCATCAAATTAAATTACATTTATTTCATCAGTTTGTGTTCCATCTTCAAAGTGAAATCATTTTCAAGTTAAAACATAATTTAATACAATTTTGAGCACTATTGTTGTTCCTATTAATACTACTAATATGTAATACTTCAAATGTGCAGTACAGCTCCCATATCTATGGGAGATATGTTTCAAGACCTCCTGCAGATACCTGTAACCATTGATAACACTATGTAACACATTTTTCCCTGGGTTATAAATGTCATTTCTTAATTAGTTCTATCATAAAAATACGGGAAAAGTTTATTAAACTGCAAAAACTTTTTTTGCGGAACATCCTGCAGCACATTTTGCTGTAGTTTTTTTCAATGAATATCTTGAGTCTCAACTAATTCAACACAGTTTGTGGCAGCCACAAAAATGAAGTGTCTGGAGTAAAAAAAAAAACTACTTTCAAAGTAAGTACCACACAATTAAACAGGAAAAAACACTTTCAAACCAGGAACATGCTTTTTTTTTCCAAATTTCGTTACGTGGTGTAATAGAAAGGCCTAAATGTTGACTGTACTTGATCTGGAAGCATACCATAGAATCAATATGTTTTAGAACATGGGTAAGTGAAACTATGGGCATTGAATCTGTAGATAAGAGGGTGGTTGTGTATATAATTCAGATTTCTTACTGTATTGTATATGTGTACATTGATTTGCAGTTTTACATAACTTCATTGTTGTGGGAGGGGCTGCAGACCATGTGATCAGGACAGTTCAGACCTAAGACTCCATTTTAATTTGTTGAAGCCATTAGACTCTTAGAGAGAGAGTAGACACCATATGTTTTTAGAAGTCAGTGTGTGTTTGCATCTGAAGCAGTGTATTTAGTTTAGAATTCAATGCAGGAACACTGTGGTTCTCAACCTGGGGTCCCCAGATGTTTTTGGCCTTCAACTCCCAGAAATCCTAACAGCTGGTAAACTGACTGGGATTTCTGGGAATTATAGGCCAAAAACATCTGGGGATCCCAGGTTGAGAACCACTGGTTAAACTATTAGACTCTCAAAACAGAAAGATGCTTTGGATGATGGACTATTAATTCAAAGGATGATGCCCTATGTTACCTACACAGAGAAACTACTTAAAATTCTATTGTAACTGGATACATAAGCAAAGTGTCTATATGCTGTATACATGAAGTTTTGTGAGTACACCGACTCTGTTACTTTTGAAGAAGTGTTTATTTTGTCTCTTGAGAGCATGATTTAAAGACAAACATATTTTAAGGGAGAGTAGATGTTTTGCAGCAACTAAAGAAACACTTCTGAAACTCTGCTGAATATATGTTTTTGCACATCGGCATGTCTTTGTCCCTATCAGTTCAAAGACATACCTAGGTTCATCAGTTTAACAGCTGAGAAACCTAGTTGCCTTGCATGGATGCTAGTGAACATCATTTTTCAAAAGGTGGTGACTTCTAACAGGGTCATGCCTTTCTTGTGACCAGTAGTTTTCAAAAAGGTTATGAATCCCATTTCCCAAATGATTATGGAGCTTCACATTTTCCAAAAGATGCCACCTTTTAGCGCTTGGAATTTTGACTCCCAAATTCCCCCAAGCTAGAATGACCAGGAATTGTGGTCCAGAAAGGCTGCTCTTTACAAGCTCTTCAGTGTTCAGATAGTGGACCATCTGTAGAATAATGGGCTTCTCCTCTGTGTATTAGGGATGTAAAGAACAGAGATGTTCTGTTGGGAAAAGAGAGATCTCAAAACACCTTGCTGAGAAAATAGCCAACAGCAAGATTTTTAAACATAAAGATTTTTAAACATTTTGTGAAAAATGTATTTGTGCAAAAAATCATTTGGTGTAATGGAACCTGGAGTCTAGAGGGACTGTAGTTTGGAAAAACAGCCTCAGGTAGTTGTGTAAGGTCCCAGACCCACAGATTACTGAATCCTGCTCTAAAGGTTTGCACCTCAAATGTGTAGAAGAGTAAGAAACGTGCAATTTCAGAGGAGACTGCTACCAAATTATGATAGAAGCTCAGATCAATGCAAAGGTTTTTGCAGTCTTCTCTCACTTCACAGTGTCTCAGTATGAGGACTGATAGAGCAACCCACTTATTCAAAGATCCAGCAAAAGTACCTGCTAATGGGAAACATTTAGAGGTTAGAGGGTAGCAAATGACACAGTGCAGTATTAGCGAATTTCCCCTTTCATTGTGTGCATTGGGAGCTCATAAGAGCTTCTACTTTTTATTATTTTGGTATGTAGGCTTTGCAACACAATAAAATTACCAATCTTCAGATTCTTGAAATACTCAACAAGTGCTGATGCTTTATGTCTCTCTTTTTCTCTTTTTTCCAGGTAAACAGCGATGTTGTATACTCAAAAGCAATGCAGAATGGTGTTAAACTCGTTCAACATGTTGACAAGACCCAGATTGGTAGATTAATTGTGACAAAAGAAGAAGGTACAGATAAGGTGAAGATCATCACTGAGCAATACAAATTCCAAGAAGGTAATTCCAAGGCTCAATTCAGCATGGAACTTGATTTATCTAAGTCTATGTATCCACAGATAAACCTTCCTCCTTGCGATCAACTTCTTTCAGTAACCAGTTTTGAACAATATTATCTCATTTTAATAAATTAGAATAATGTAGAATAATGCAGAATAATCACAGGATGTCTTAAACCTACACCTGTTGATAAACTCTAAAAGCTAGCTGGCACTGCACCCCCCCCCCCCCCACCACCACCTCCCATCCATGTGTGATGGGAAGTTGCTGCTAAATGTGAGAGAAATAAAGTTGAACACTGTGAAAGCCATCCACTACATGGCTACCAGCCTCCTCCCAGTAGACTCAAATAAAGGGAAAGCTTTATGAGAACTACCACTCCTCTTGGCATCCCCCCAGCAACAGCAAGGGTATCCCTCTGGGCAGCTAAACCAGGAAATCCCAACTGGATGTCCCCCCATGAGGGTCTTCCTCCAGGGGCAAACCAAGAATGGGCAACTTGGAAATCCCTGAACAGACTCAGAAGTGGAGTGAGCAGATCAAAAGACAACCTGGCAAAATGGCACTCCACCTTGTGTGACTGTTGAGCAAAACAGACAACTCCACATCTGTATGCTTGTCCACTGTGCCCTGCCTCATGTACAGAGAAAGAATTGTTGGAGGCTACAGACAATGCCATTGCTGTTGCCCGTTTTTGGTCAAAAGATATTTAGCTGCCTGCGCTCCTTCTATTTTTATCCGTTTTATACTAATTTATGCAATGCTTTTGATATGAAATAAAATAAATAAATAAATTGAGACAGGAAAAAGTCCTTTTAGCATGACATACAGTTTTTATATGTCGCCATCCTAAAAATATTTAATTAACTATAGTTTCTGATTTCACCCAAACCAGAAAACCATGTTAAGAGCTTTGGAACAAGACAATATTTGGACTCATGCCTGAACATCTTTGTTTGTTCTGAAGCTATTAACTATTGATTCCAAGTTTGTTAAAAATGGAAACTAGTTCATTTGCAGAAAACTTCTTACATTATACACATGTTTGCACAGACTGGAGAATAAAAGGCTTCCTTATTATTATCTTATTAAGCAGAAAGATGATCATTAATACTAGCTGAGTATATAGTTAGTGTTTCAATGCTGAAATGGAAACAAATTGAATCCTTCCCCTTTGTACAAAGTACAAAGTTAGTTTTAGCTGACTGATTATTATTAATTATATTTAGTTTTGAGCTTTCCTTCATGTTCTTTTCCAATGAAGCAGCTCTCCCTTCATGCTCAGTCTGTGGGCTACCTGAGTTCCTCCATTTTATCTTTACAAACCTTGTGAGATAGACTGGTCCATAAGACAATGACCAACAGTTATCTGAAACTGTGCCTTTCCAGTCCTTGTCAAACTTATTAATCACAACATTGACTGCAAGGAGGCATTGGAACAGATGTTAGACAATATATGATATATCCCTTGGGGTCAGATTTAACTTGATAGCTAAATATTCTTGCATTCTTTCTTGCTATCCCTTATTTCTAATGCCTCCTCCTAACATTATCTTCTCTCATTAAAACTGTTAAACTTATACTCTTAATTCTAATTCCCAGTGAGGCTGTGATCTGAGTGCAAATAACTGCATTTCTCCTTATTTATTTCCCACTATTCTCACTTTTGTCTTTTTTTTCCAGTTCACTGTATCTTCTCTTCTGCTGAAAATTTCAAAGCAATTTCCAAAGTATCTGTGTAAAGTTCCATGCATGTAGATGGCAAAATGCAAATTAAAGCACAGGCATTTTTTGCACCTGAAGTCTTTCTATATCAACATACAAAGATACTCTCAGTAGTGCATCAAGCATTATTGCCAACCCACTGTCTACTTCCACAAGTCATGCTAAACCAGTGATTCTCAGCCTGTGGGTCCCCAGATGTTTTGGCCTACAACTCCCAGAAATCCCAGCCAGTTTACCAGCTGTTAGGATTTCTGAGAGTTGAAGCCCAAAACATCTGGGGACCCACAGGCTGAGAACCACTGTGCTAAACCATGGTTAAGCACAGTGGGGTTTGGGGGGGGGGGCTTCAGACTATAACTCCTTGAACTCCATAGTCAGGTCAAAAGATTACTTTTCTAAGTCCTCTAACATGAGATATATGAACCTCAGGACATTACCAGCCATCTCCTGAGAAAAAGGCTTTGGAAGGTTATACTTTTAGTTAACCACACGTACTCTGGGCTAGAGCTGGATTAATTCTTACAAAATTGGTTTGGAAACCATGTTTTAAGATTTTTCTGTCTGGATTTAACCATTGCTATTGCTGTTACATGTTGTCAAGTCAACTGTGATATGTGGCAGCCCTATCCCAGAGTTTTCATGGCACAATTTTGTCAAGAGTAGAATTGCTTTCCTCTGAGACTGAATAGGTTTCTGTGGAAAATCCTGAGCTCTTGAAGAAGCCCAACACTCAAACCAATATGCCATCTTTTTGTTTTCCAGGAACAGAGGAAGAAAGACTTGCCCTGGAGACAGCCCTGATGTATGGTGTTAAAAAAAACATTCCCCAGAATGTTGTACCCACTTTGGAGGTTGACATGGACTTTGTGGTGGAAGACCCGACCCTTGGCAGTGATTTCAATGTCACAATTACTTTCCAAAACAATACCCAGAGCCGTTACACTGCAACATCATATCTTTCTGGCAACATTGTATTTTATACTGGTGTCTCAAAGAATGAATTCAAGAACCACAGTTTCAATGTGACACTGGAACCGATGAAAGGTAAATTATAAATATATTTCCATCTCTCCTGTAGTATCATTTATTAAAATGCCTAACTTCATGACTTCTTGAAGGATAATGATAGATAAGGAGATAATAAGGATTTTTTTCTTCAAATTAAAGTACTTGTTCTGTTTAGAGCAGTGATTCCCAACCTTTGGTTTTCCGGTTGTTTTGGACTTCATTTCCCAGAAATCCCAGCCATTTTACCAACTGTTAGGGATTGTGGGAGCTGAAGTCCACAATACCTGGAGGACCAAAGGTTGGGAACTGATTTAGAGCTTGCAAAGCAACATGTGAAGGGGTGCCACTCATGCCGCATTGTGCCAGTTCCAAAGACTTGTGGTATCCCTCCAGTGGTGGCCATCAAATCGGGGTCCTTGCTTTGTGTGTGTCCTTATGGCATGTTTGGGACCTCTGTTCTCTTAAAATAATAATAATTGACAGGTCTGCTCAGTTATGCAATGTTTTGTATTATAAAAAACAATCAGCAAAGCACAAAAGAGTGGGTGCAGCAGTACAGTGGCAGAAACAAAACAGACAGTGAATAGTGGTAAAGAAAAAGTCTTCACCAGGTACTTGAAGGTAGCAATGGAGATACCAATTAGGTCTCCCTGAGGACGGTGGACTAAAGATTGAAGAGCTGTAGAGAAGGACACAATCTCCTTTCACTTAAAGCAGAGAATAATTAAAAAGATGATGGTTGGATTGAATAGGAAGTTCAAATGATCAAAATGAATGATTGGGTTGTTGTAGGTTTTTCCGGGCTTTATGGCCATGTTCTGGAGGCAATTTTTCTCCTGACGTTTCGCCTGCATCTATGGCAAGCATCCTCAGAGGTAGTGAGGTCTGTTGGGAGTAGGAAAAATGGGTTTTATATATCTGTGGAATAACCAGGGTAAGACAAAGGACTTTTGTCTGCTGGGGCTAGCTGTGAATGTTTCAGCTGATCACCTTGATTAGCATTCAATGGCTTGGAAGTGCCTGGGGGGAATCTTTTGTTGAGAGTGATTTTATGTGCCTGTTTGTTTCCCCTCTGTTGTTTTGCTGTTGTAACTTTTGAGTTTTTTAATACTGGTAGCCAGATTTTGTTCATTTTCATGGTCTCTTCCTTTCTGTTGAAATTGTCCACATGCTTGTGGATTTCAATGGCTTCTCTGTGTAGTCTGACATGGTGGTTGTGAGAGTGGTCCAGCACTTCTGTGTTCTCAAATAATATGCTGTGTCCAGATTGGTTCATCAGGTGCTCTGCTATGGCTGATTTCTCTGGTTGGAGTAGTTTGCAGTGCCTTTCATGTTCCTTGATGCGTGTCTGGGCGCTGCATTTGGTGGTCCCTATGTAGACTTGTCCACAGCTGCATGGTATATGGTAGACTCCTGCAGAGGTGAGAGAATCCCTCTTGTCCTTTGCTGAACGTAGAATTTGTTGGATTTTCTTGGTGGGTCTGTAAGTGGTTTGTATGTTGTGTTTCCTCATCAGTTTCCCTATGCAGTCAGTGGTTCCCTTGATGTATGGCAAGAACACTTTTCCTCTGGGTGGATCTTCATCTTTACTCTTCGTGGCTTGTTCTCGGTTTTGCAGCTCTTCTGATGTCTGAGGTGGAGTATCCATTGGCCTGTAGAGCCCAGTTTAGGTGGTTCAGTTCATCATTCATCAAAATGAATGATGCTGCTTCAGAGATGATGGACACTGACTATTTTGGCTTCATACATCAGAGCCACGAGGACCAATTTCAGATTCAAAATGCTTTCTCATCCTTTCCCCCTATACATCACACACTATGGAACCTAGTATGCAGCAACAGGTTGCAGGATTACCAAGTCTTGTGGGAGCTACCTGATAATTCAAATATCCCACAATCCCCCGAAATATCATCCCTCTGTGATATTACATCAAATTTTAAAAGATAAGCAGCTTAAAGCCTCTTACTTCTATATAAACCTGATCATAGTAGAGGATGGGCAGTAGGATGTGAAAACAGACGGTTTCCCTCTCATTGCAATTCTCTAAACTCCACCTGCTTTCTTGCTCCATCCTTTTTTGTTTCACATCGCAACTTTATTTCTTTTCACATTGCAGTTCACATGCATTTTCTGCTCACATTCCCTAATTTCTTTATACATTGTCCCTAATGTGTGCCTCATCAATTAAATTGCATTTTTGCCATTTTTTCAGCTATACTTTTTTTTTTAGCCATTTGCATATATAAAATGAATGAATTGTTCAGTGGGAATCTAATTTCTCACTGTAAGCCTCCCAGATCTATGGACTTCTGGGACAAGGTGCACTTGACATTCAGTGAGTCTCTGAAGGCATGAAATGGATGTTTCTGTGCAGAACTGAGGCTTGGTTAATTTGTTCCATCTTTTGCAAGCAGGCAGACAGGTAATCCCAGTCACATACCAAACAATAGCTATGAGCTCTGCCAGTTGGGTCCACATACACTACGTTAGAATGAAGGGTGCTAAGAACTGTGAGTCACACCTGAAAACAAACAGAAACCTTTTTTTTACACAGGCAAAGTATATTTATTTGCATCATATTTTTAAAAGGAAAATAGAAGGGCTCAAAGAATAACAGCCACTCTATTGGCAGCTGGCATGAAAAGTGGCAAATATCTTGAAGATGTTTGAGGTGATAATTCCTCTTTATGAAACTTTGCTGGTCTGGTCAATAAAATAAAGTAATATTCGCATATTGCAAAAGCTATATCAGCACGGTGTCTGATTTGGAGTTTTTGAAGGAAAATGACATTTTCTTCAAAGTATGAAGTACATCCCCCACTTTGCAGGGCCCCTATGATACTAGAAAAATCACAAATAAAAAATAATCTGACAGAACACCTCTTTTGCTGAAAGCTCGCCATCAGTCACTTTCATTACAATGGTGTAGAAACAGTGAGGCCACAAACCATATTTTTGTTCTTGTGGACCAATGGTGGTCCACGGACCACAGGTTGGGACCTAAATATTAAAAAGAATTTCCTGTGGGCAAGAGCTGTGTGACAGCAGAAAGTTTTGCCTCAGGGTGTTTTCCTTTGCATGCTTCTCTCACAAAATCACAATTATGTACACTTTCTCTAAATATTCTCACTTTTGTACACACTGTCCCTTTATGTGCACATTCTTGCACATCTTTTGGGTCAGAGAACTACGGCACATATACAGAGCAGTGCAAACACCAAAAGACCTTTGCATTTGTAAATTGAACAAGATCTTCTGTATCCCTAGTGCCCATTTCCTTCCTCACATGCACACTCACACTTTGTACACACATAGATCAGATGTCTAAGTAGGTTTTAGAATTTGCCGTTTTAGTGACATAGCAAAAATGTGTGTGCATTCAATTATCTTTTAGAGATGATAGATGGCTGTGTTATGATTACAATTTTGTTGGAGAGGCTGTGTTAGTGGCGGGGGGGGGGGGAGTGAAACAGATTTCTAAACAGAAATGGAGCGTGTGATCGGCTAGATCATGATAAAAGGGATGTGGAGGTTGAAAACAACTCTTGAAGATTTGAATATTTGAAGAGTCTTCAAAGTGGCTACCAATTCTACTCAGTTAAATTTAGCTTGCAAGAATGGTCACCTGCCCAGTGTGGGGTTATTTTTTTTTATTTCATGCATTTCTACCCCACCCTTCTCCCCCCAAAGGGGGACTCATATTTGAGGGAAGCATTCTTTATTAGAATGCCAGTGTTTGTAAAGGGAGGAGAAGTTGTCCATTTTTATATATATTTAGCTTTTTAAAAAAAAAAAAGAAGAAGAAACAACTGAATGGACTAAAGGGGCAACCTCTTGTAGCAAGCACAATTTTTAAAAATATCTTGTAGCATGGTAAGGATTTATGTTTTTTCCTAGCTTAGGTTTCCATCCACAGATGCAGTTCAGGGGATGGTTTAAAGAAGAGGTGATTGCTTAACTGGTGTCAAGGAAATTCTTGGAACTACTTATTAGGGAATTCTCCCAAAAATAGCAGAGCATCCAAAGATACAAACAGAAAATTTAATTGAGCAGTCAGCTCACAGCAAGCAGAAAGGTGAAATGATGTGTGGCTGCAAAAGAATTTTGAGCCTAGCAGGCAAAAAATGCAGAGTTCGATCTTTAAAGTTACCAAAAGGTTTATTTACAAATAAGAACCACATTCATTGATAGGAAGGAATTGGGTCTAAGTTTCTCTCTAACTTCTAAGTTCCAAAACAAGAGGAAAGGCCTCCAAACACTACATCTCTTCAAACACACAGAGTAGAGAAAGGTCAGGATGCAAAGATGGAAAAAGTAGACCTCTTAAGCAAAGGCATGCAAAGTGAAGAGTATCCATTCTACATGAGCATTCAGGATAGGAGCAGAAAGAGAGAGAGAACAAACAGATGCATTTCAAATGGCATTCAGGAGTCATGGGGGTAGGGATTCCCTCAGCCTATTCTAAAGCGAACGGACTGTTCCTCGTTCAGGACTTCAGACTGGGCAGTGTGGGGTTGAATTCCAACACTACTATGCTTTTTAAAAATTTAGCTCAACAATTGCTATTTAGAACATAGGGTTGTTTTGAAATCTTAATATTGCATATATCAAAGAATCTGATTTTGGATGTTAAGAGCCTTGCTGCACCATGGCACTACGTTGAAATCCCAATAACATGCTTTGGCTCAGTTTGGTGCCTCTCCTGGCTTGGCCAGGGATGGTGTGTAAAACTGGCAACTGGCAATAACATCAGCTCACTGGCAACTGGTATCTCCAATGTCAGTGGAACAATGACTCCACTGGGTTTTAATCTAAAATTTAAAGGAATGATTAAAGATACTGAAATAATTTGGAGGCTAGTGTTCAGAACCACAGACAGTTCCTTTAAAGCCTTATCAAGCCCTATTGAGTGTTACGTTCAACACATGCATGTCAACTGGGTCCATCATCCCTAATGGCAGACTTAACTAACAACTATCTTGCCATTTAAAGCAGGAGGACGAAGAACATCACCCATGCTCAAGGCCTTTATCACTTGCCATCTCTACAAAGCTCTCCAGGTCCAAATGTCTGGCTGTGAGGTGTAAGGACTTGGCATTTATACTATCAGAACTCAGTAGGCTACTACTGTAAACTTGTAGATTTTTTTTTTGTATCAGAGGTGACTGCAAGTCGCTTCTGGTGTGAGAGAATTGGCTGTCTGCAAGGACGTTGCCCAGGGGATGCCTGGATGATTTGATGTTTTTATCATCCTTGTGAGAGGCTTCTCTCATGTCCCCACATGAGGAGCTGGAGCTGATAGCGGGAGCTCATCCACCTCTCCCCAGATTTGAACCTGCAACTTGTCAGTCTTCAGTCCTGCCAGTACAGGGGTTTAACCCACTGTGCCACCGGGGGCTTGTGGGTATTAAAGGGGGGTAATTACACTGGGTGCTTTTAGAAAGCTTGATATTTTTTCAGGAAATCCATTCAAGGATGGAATAGGTAAACACAAAAGAGTCTCAACTTGGTTACAGAAGCCCCTAATGCCGGTTTCAGTGCATGGGGGCGTGCTAATCGCTAATATGGATGTGCCAGTAGCATATTCTAGAAGTCACAAAGAAACCTTAGTAGGTTTTATATTCTACCTTTCTTCCAGCACAAGATCCAAGGTGGTGGTACCTGTATTTGACCTAGACAAGCATGACTTGTTACTGCTTTTGCCTGCTGCTATAGGCTGTATCTCCAGTCAGTTGATGCCTTTAGGGACTAGGTGAAATATGACAACCACTAAAAGCTAGGCATTTGGGGCCTTGCAGTTGTTGGAGAACAAGGGATCTACCGGTATGTGGGGCCTGTGTTATTCTCCATTATTGGAGCTCAACTGAAACAGATCTAAATGAAGGGCTAGTCCTGAGCAGTTGAAGGATTGTATCAGTGAAGACTATGTCAACTAACAAAAATCCAGTCTACTCTCTCTTTCTATATATATAGGTGCTATGTAGTTTGCATTGTGTTTGTGGTTCATTGGGACATGCCTCAAGAATGGTTAGGATTATAGATTTAATCTCATATGTTTCTTTCACACTTTTGTTCAAATCTATGTATATAATAAAAGTCAGTGTTTGTATGTGTGCGGTGGGCGGTGTATGTGGCAGCTTTCTGATTGGCCGCCACTTCCACAGGCCACTGCAACCTCCAAATAAACTGGCCTGAACCAAACTTGGCACACAGAACCCCCATGACCCACTTTACATCCTGGTGCAGTTTGGGGGAGGATGGGCCATGGATTATGGGATTTGCAGTACCTTCACTCACTTCCAGAGATCACTACAACATCCATGAATGATGAGCCTGGACTAACCTTGCCACACTGACTCAATGTTGCCCACTTAATGTCCAGGTACAGTTTGGTCAGGGGCACAATCACGGATGATGGGATTTGCAGTATCTTCATCCAATATATCTCCCACACACCACTGTGATGCCCACAAATGACAAAACTGGATCAAACTTAGTACACAGAACCCTCCATGACCCACTTTACATCCTGGTGTGGTTTGGAGGAGGAAAGACCATGGATGATGGGACTTACAGTACCTTCACTCACTTCCTGAGACCTCAACCCACACCAATGACTGATCAAGACCGAACTTGACACACATAGTCCCTATTACCCACTCTACAATCCGGTGCAGTTTGGAAGAGGATGGACTAAGCCTTTCTCAAATAACCCGGGCACTGCCGGGTCCCCAAGCTAGTTGTAAAATACAAACCACTTATTATCATCTTCCTTCCTTCCTTCCTTCCTTCCTTCCTTCCTTTCTGGTTGAGATTACTGTTCCTCTAAGTTTTATCTAAGGTTAAGACTCAGGGGTATATTATGCAATTCCTTTGCAGCGCAGGGGTCACATCAAACAACTTCTGACAGATCTTGGAAATCTGGGTCAGATGGTTGCTTGGGAATACTTATGAGAATGAAAGCAAGAACTCCATTTTGATGTTGATGAAACAAAAGAAGGGAAAGCAGCTTTCCTTTTTTCACAGGGCAGTTTCTGTGTGAAGGGTTAAAGCTCTGTAATTTTCAAATGCAGCAAAATCAAGGCAAGAGGTCAGAAACATAGATTTGTTTCTTGTAGTTACTCTGTCTCTTCTTCCAAGTGCTAGAGGCCTATATCCAATAGGCTATGATGATTCTAATTTTGTCTTACTAGGAATAAGGTGACAGCAATCCTACATATCTATTTCGAAGTAGGAAAGGAACAGAAATCTGCCAAATTTTTTTACTGAAGTCAATTTTAGATTTACTGACCACTCAAATAAAAGAAAAATGGCATGTTGAAAGTTACCACAAATAGCAGGGACCTTTTTTGTTCCTGGTGCAACATAATTTTATTTATTTATTTATTTACTTTGCTTATATACCTCTGTTCTCAGCCCAGGGGCGACTCACAGCGGTGTACAACATAGGAACAACAAAATTCAAGACATAGTATAAAAACAATTCTGGCCCCAGAGTGTCCGTTGGTGCTGGGGGAGGGGCGCTGATGTCACAGGGGACAAGATGGCAATGTTCTCCTGGCTCCCCTTCTTTATTTATTTATTATTTATTTATTATTTATTTTTATTTATTATTTTTTTATTTATTTTTTATTTATTTTTATTTATTTATTATTATTATTTTGAGAACTTCACAAGTTATTGAAAAACTACATGACTTTGAATTAAATCTTGCAATCTTTGCACTGTTTGACATAAATTGCACAGCTCGGTGGTGCAGTGTGTTAAAGCGCTGAGCTGCTGAACTTGCAGACCAAAAGGTCGCAGGTTTGAATCTGGGGAGCAGGGTGAGCTCCCGCTGTTAGCCCCAGCTTCTGCCAACCTAGCAGTTTGAAAGAATGCAAATGTGAGTAGATCAATAGGTACTGCTCCGGCGGGAAGGTAGCGGCACTCCATGCAGTCATGCTGGCCACATGACCTTGGAGGTGCCTTTGAACAACCCCGGCTCTTTGGCTTAGAAATGGAGATGAGCACCACCCCCTAGAGTCAGATATGACTGGACTTAATGTGTGTATGTGATGTCTCAAAATATTTTCTACTGTTTGTGGTCCAAGAAATCAAAGGCAGCGGGCCACTTCACTATATTTCTCCACAGGAAGGAAACATTATCCAGGCTCACTGGAGGCAGTATTTCAATATTCTCCTTTTGATGTATTGTTGAAGGCTTTCATGGCCAGAATCAGTGGGTTGATGTAGGTTTTTTGAGCTGTATGGCGATGTTCTAGAAGCATTCTCCCCTGACATTTTGCCTGCATCTACAACCTCTGAGGATGCCTGCCATAGATGCAGGTGAGTTTTTAGGAAAGAATGCTTCTAGAGCATGGCCATACTGCCGGAAAAACTTACAACAACACAGGGGTCTCCTTTTGCCCTCCTGGAATTATGGAAGTAGCTACTGTAGTTGGTAGCCTGTCCCACACCCTATTGCTTCCTCTATAATGCACGGTGCCTCTTAGATATATATATCTCAGAATTCTGGTGTGAAGTGTAAGAGACTGGGGAGTCAAAAAAGATGGCTGCTAACCCAAGTGGTGGAAATGTTCATTGAAAATTCTGAAGAATGGCTATCAGGGGTGAAGAAAACACTGGAGGTGTCTTTGGGGTGGGGGCGAGTGCTGTGAAAACATTCAGTGCATTTGTGCGTCACAGTATTATACTGGCTCAGAACCATGAAAAAGGAGGCAACTCTCTAATGAAATGTCTTTGGCTTGGGGGATATTTTCCTTTAACTGCTGATTCTAACAGTAGTGCAGGAAAGCACTTTTAATTTCTCCAAGGGGAGTGTTCTAAATCTTTAAATAAATTCAAATTCCCTCAGCATCATGAATTTGTTTGGATCTGAGCCAGGAAAGAAAAGGGAGAAGGAAGCCAACTTAAGTTCAGTGACTAGAGGTTTCCTTGTGCCTACGAAAGCATTGGCCCCCTCTACAAGCAGCATCTTTATTGCATCTGATGGCCTATGGGTAATACAGGATCAGCAGGTCTGGAAGTAATAACTGGCAACTATATTGCTTTCAGGCTTCAGTTGTGTTTCTCTGTTTGTTTGTTCCTCCTGTCAGCTCAAACTGTCGAGGTGCTAATCAAGTCGAGCGAGTACATGAGCCAGTTGCTGGAACAAGCCTCCCTGCATTTCTTCGTCACAGCCCGTGTCAATGAAACACAAAAAATCCTGGCCCAGCAGAAGAGCGTAGCTCTAAAAATCCCCCAGCTGCTCCTTAAGGTGAGTTTCAGGAGACATGACAAGCATGGAGACCAACAGAGCCGTTCTGATTCCGGATGGATTCTGCAACACAGCCTATCTGGTTGCGTTTTCCACTATATTTTGCTTATATTTGGGGTTCTGGTATTATATGTTAGTTTATTTGCTATCTTGCTATTCTGTCTTTCTTCCAAGAATTTCAAATCAATACATGGTCCACTCCTCCATTGTGATCCCCACAACAACCTTGAGAGGAAAGTGAAGCTGAAACAGCATGCAATCTAAAGTCCGACATCAGATTTTATAGTGGGGGGGGGGGGGTTGAACTCTGATATCCCAGCCTTGTTTCAGTGAATTAGAATTGGGTAGAATGGGAGGTAAAGTCCTAAGTCATTTTTACATTGGATTTCTTTAAAAATGTAATCAAACTGACAAATTAAGTCCAAATTCATCATCAAATCACCAATCACTAAAGAAAGTACACTAAGCACATGATACATGAGGAAGAGCACATGTCTTTGACCACTTGAGGGAGCACTTGTGAAAAAAGAAAAATCACGATCAACATGTCATCTGTTTTGACTGAAACAAGTGCCAGGAAGTCTTGGGAGAAATAATTCTTCTGAAAAGCTCCTATGTTGTTAATTCTCAGAAAATTTGCAAGTTCAGCCCAGAGCTCATTCCTCCCAAAATTCTTGGCAAGAAGAATGGCAGGCATATAATCAATGACTTGATGTTAGAGTATGGCTATGTATTTTATTTTAGTTAGTTAGTTACTGTATTTTTACTCTGCTCTCTCTCAACCCTGAAGCGGGAACTGAGAGCAGCTCCCAAATTGGCAATTTATGTATTTATTTATTTATTATATTTATTACCCCCCTCCCGGGAGGGGGGGGGAGACTCAAGACCATTTACAACATACTAAAGGCAAAAATTCAATGCCAACATACTTGTAGACAGAAAAAAACATAATAACTAAACACTAACATATAACTATACATTAAAATCATTAAAACCATTAAACATGAGACATAAAACACAATAATTCAGTGGCGCATTAAGACATAAAAACGTACAAAATATATTGTGCATTAAAATCATAAAACAGTAACATATACATGCATTTAAATAAGCAGTTAACATATAGCTCTCCCAATGAGGTTGGGTTTTAACCCTTTTAGTCCCACATAAAATATAAAGGATGATGTAAGTTATGATATAGCAATATCTGGAGTGTCACATCTTCTCTACCATGTGTCAGATCCCTTCCTGACAGGCCAAAATCCTGAGAGTAATTGGTCGACCTGGGAGGGCATTTAGCCATCTCCCAGCCTCTCATTTCCCCTCTAAATTTACCGGAGGAGCTTGGCTGTGTTCTCAGGCCCCTCGTAGAAAACTCCTGATGTTTCAAAATGATGTGGAGTGGGGAAGGGGGATGTCTATGTCATTTTGGTGTCAGAAGCTTTCTTTGAGGGACCTAAGGATGCCACCAGGCCCCTCTGGTAAGTTTACAGGGGAAATGGGGGGCTGGAAGGTGTCCAAAGAACTGGGATGGCAATGGGGATTGGCCCCCGGGATTGTGGAAGACTGTCCCGAGAATCGATCCCTACCTGCCCAGCAGACCTTGCAATAAACTCCAGATCTTTTCAAGTGTTTTTTTTTAATCTGGAGTACATCAGGAAATCCTGGTTTACTCTGAATTAATCTGGATTAACTTGAAGCGTTGTTTGGATGCCTCGGGATAATTTGAAAACCATTACAGGTTTTGAGCCTGTGTTGAAGGGACCTCGGAAAGCTGGTATAGCACATGCAGTAGCTCAGACAGTGATTTCTGAAACAGGAAGCCTCCTCTTTGAATCCAACTTTCATCTGTCTGGACCTCTGTTAAAGAAATAGTAATGTAATGACTCCTGACAGCCTTAAGAATTGCTGGCTAGGGCTTCTGGAAGTTGTAATCAAACAACATTTAGGAATCAAAGGGAACCATAGCTGTGGATGGTCCATTAAAGTATGGTAAACCAGAAGATTGGAGAAGGAGGGTCCAGGATCTCCAGAGTCCAACAAGGAATGAAATTTGATTGTACTATTTTGTCCTAGTGGGTGCAAGCTTTTGACAAAGCAAATGTGATGAAAAAAAACATAAAAGCCATGTTGGAACAACATAAATTTTCTTCACACAGTGGCCAAAACAGTTCCCTCATGGGAAGCCCACAAACAGTAGCTAAGTGCAACTACAGCATCCTCTCATCACAATGAAGATGAGATTACTACTCTGTTTTTGGTCCTGGAAACCCCCTGAGTGAGGTTGGAAGAGTGAAACATTCCCAGTCCCTGAAAGCCTTATAATGGGGTCACCATAAGTTGGAAGGTGCACAACAACAGCAAATTTGTGTATATGTTGTTGCTGATATGTTGTTTCTGATTTATGGGATTTGGTGGGCTAAGAGTATGTGAATTCCCCAAGGTCACCTAGTGGATTTCCATGACTGAGCAAGGATTCAAACCCTGTTCTCCAGAGTCATAGTTCAATGCTCAAAGTACTACACCATGCTGACTTAGACACACACACACATACAATTTGTTGTTAACTGCATCAAGTCAACTTCAACTTATGTGACCCTATGAATGAGAGACCTCCACGTCACCTCATCATTCACAGTTCTGCTCAAGTCTTGCTGAGTCTATTTATCTGACTGTCTTTTTAGCAATCCATACTATCCATAGAATTGTTCCAGCACTGCATTTTAAAGGACTTTATTTTCTTCCTACTAACTTTCTGTAGTCCAGCTTTCACAACCACACATATAAATGATAAATACAATGGCACCGACAGTCCTAATTATATATGTGATATATAGACACATACTGCTTCTGATGCTAGAAGGATCATATCTGTCATGGCTCTAGCTGGTGCTAGCCTTATCCTTCATGAATTTGTCCAGTCTACTTGTAAAACCATCCAAGTCGTCAGCCATTACTCACAATTGTGAATTCCACAGAAAACACAAATTCCTGAAGAAATAAATGTGCAACAATATTACAGAAATAGAAATCCCGAAGGCGTTGAAGTTCAGTAAAAACACTTCCTTTCATCAAATAACAAAGTTTGTTTTGAAAGCTTTTCCTCGGCTACTCCACTGATGTATCTAATTAGCCAGGACAAATGTTTATCAGCAGTGTCCTCAAATAATATTATGCCTTTTTCCGAGCATTCCACAGAGGAAGCCAATAAGTCAAATACACTTTGCCCTGAGCTCGTGTCTTCAATAACCACATTTTAAAAATGTATAATCCTTTCAATTCTATGCCAGAGCTGAGTGGCACATATTGGCTTCCCTAGCTTAAACTTCTTAAATTGCTTAGGCCTACCCTTCTGCTGTGAAGAAGGAATATTAAACATGTAAGGAACAGACCTTAGAGCATGGGTCCCCAAACTAAGGCCCGGGGGCCGGATACGGCCTTCCAAGGTCATTTACCCGGCCCTCGCTCAGGGTCAACCTAAATCTGAAACAACGTGAAAGCACACAACAACAACAACAACAACAACAAACCTATCTCATCAGCCAAAAAACATACTGACACTTTCCACTAAAATACTAATAAGTTTATATTTGTTAAAATTGTTCTTCATTTTAATTATTGTATTGTTTTAAAGTATTTTGCACTACAAATAAGATATGTGTGGTGTGCATAGGAATTCATTCATTTTTTTCTGTTTAGAAAGTTTGAGGACCCCTGCCTTAGAATCACTGCTTCTGCAGACAGAAAAAAACATTTTATTTATTTATTTATTTATTTATTTATTTATTTATGGCATTTATATGCCGCCCTTCTCACCCCGAAGGGGACTCAGAGCGGCTCACAAGATATATATACATACAATATATTATATTATTAGCATAGTACAATATCAGTATTAAATATTACTATATTGTACTATACCATTATATTGCAATATTATTAGTAATATTACATGTAATATAAATATATAATTATAATATATTTTTAGTAGTATTATATTGTATTACATTATAATATGTCTCGGAAAGGATACAAAGTTGAGATTGTGCCCAGTGTTTCCTTTTTAAAAAGGTTTGCTTGGCAGAAAAAAGCCCAAACAAACCAAAAAGCAAAACTGTAACTCTGTTGGCTGGTCAACAATTACGTTATATCAGCACAATTTTACAGAAGAAAACAGCAGATGTTGGCTTGCCTGTCCTTCTTCTCTGTATTAGTCAAATGGATGGGTTTCCAACATGCATGTAGTATTTCCCATTGATTTCTCTGTTCTTGCCCCCTCTCCAGTTATTGAGAAAGGCAAATCACTTTTCACATCAATCACTTTATATCCTGTCTTTCTCCAAAACATGGCAGCAAATCTATAGAAGGGTCATATCGTTCTTCAGATGTTGTTGGACTGCATGTCCTAGCAACCATAGAGAGTATAATCAACCAACAGTGACCAATGCTAGAAAATGCATTTCACCAACATCTGGATCACATGATTCCCACCTTTGTTGCAAAGTATTTATTCAGAGATCATCAATCCAAAATCTAAGCACAAACACACCCACCCCCACACACAAATTTTGGAACTGGTAGAAATTGATTAGTTTTTGTCTAATAATTTAAAAGCTGACTTGGTCCCATGTGAACTTTCCACAGGGGTTTCCTCGGGCTGAGAGAGTGTGACTCATCAAAGGTAACCTAGTGAGTGTCTATAGGAAAGTAGCAAATGGAGCCCTGATCTCAAGAATCATAGTCCAGTCTTCAAACCACTTTTACACACTGCTCTAATTGAGTGATACCCTTCAAATAAGAATAACCATGAGAGTTAGAAAATTATTACCTGCGGGGAGGGGTGGGGATAAAATCGGACATTGCTAATAATATATATTTTTGAGCATGTGAAAAGGATATGGAAAAGAAGTTTGAGCACAGATGTAGGATTAAGGTGTAATGATTAGGCTTGTGCACGGATTCAGTGTGGTCAGTTTGTTTGGTTTGGTCAGATGGTCATAACGGCAAAGGCCCAGCCATCACGTTGATGATGTGTCTTACACAAGCCGTGTCTGCTTTCTTAACCCTATTGCTAAAACTCAGGCTCCCTTGAAGGGAAGAAAGGAAAGGGTTACAGGAAAAGTGCTTCCTTGACCCCGTTGCTGCAACTCAAACTCCCTTGAAGGGAAAAAGGGAAAGGGTCCCAGGAACGGAAAGGGAAGCCTTTTTGGGGGGTTCAAAGTTCCCCCTTGCCACCAATGGGCCAGATCTAGCCATATTTTTCAGCTGTGGACTGAAAACGGCTATCTGGCTATCCATCCATTTTCAGGATGTGCGAAAATCCGTTTTCAGGTGTGCGAAAATGGATACGGGGGTCCACCAGAATCTGGCCAGCAGAAGCGGATTGTGGTTTAGCAGAAATGTGCAAGCCTAGTAATGATGGTTTAGCATTATTAAAACAAATCTCCTCTCCATCTAGACTTACATACTCTGTCCTTCCCTTTCTGCTTCCAACTCCACCACAAGAAGGAAACTGGAAACCTCTGCTTCTATCTTAGGTTAATCGCACTCCAATCCCTATATGTGGTCAAAATATAACTATGATTAAGGAATACAATCCAACTTCAAAATTATTTTTATTATATTTTCAGTTGTCTTAATTACATATTAATGGTTGGGCATCCCTTATTTAGAAGTTTGGGTGGAGTTGAGTTTTTTTGGGGGGTTCAAATCCGGGGAGAGGCAGATGAGCTCCCTCTATCAGCTCCAGCTCCTCAAGCGGGGACATGAGAGAAGCCTCCCACAAGGATGACAAAACACCAAATCATCCGGGCATCCCCTAGGCAACGTCCTTGCAGACGGCCAATTCTCTCACACCAGAAGCAACTTGCAGTTTTTCAGGTTGCTCCTGACACGACAAAAAAAATCATTTTTGCATGAAAGATGTGTACATCGAGCTATCACAAAGCAAATATGTCACTATCTCAGCTATCCATATGGACAATTTGGGATTTTGGAGTATCTCGGAATTCTGGAAAAGGGATGCTGAGCACAATAAGTCAACACTTCTGGTTGTCTTCCTGTTTAAAATACAGTTGTATACACTTGATAAAGCCGCAGTTAAACCTTTGTGCCAGCTGAACAGCTGATCTGAAGGTCAGCGGTTCAAATCCATGAGACAAGATGAGCTCCAGCTTCCCATGCAGGGACATGACAGAAGCCTCCCACAGGATGGTAACACATCTGGGTGTCCCCTGGGTAATGTCTCTGCAGTTAGCCTGTTCTCTCACACCAGAAGTGACTTGCATTTTCTCAAGTCACTTCTGACATGATAAAAAAAATACACTTGATAACCAGATCCCATTCTCATTAGCTTGAGTGAAAATCTAGAATAATGCTTATTACCTTCCAGTAAGCCATTTTTACTTTCTGATTCAACTTTTTCAAAAAGACCTGAGAGAGAGAAATAAAGATTTAATATAATTCATAAAATCCTAACAAGCATAGGCTGAACAGGTTCATTCTCATGTGTTAAGATAAATGTGACATACCACAGATGTTATCATGAATTATGGATGTATAGCACAGCACGGTAGGGTTTTTCATTTCTTCTCTTTTATTTTTTAAGTGGTAATTCCTTATGTTTTTTCCAGACAAAAGACTCAGTTAAATCTCAGGAGGTTTTTCCGGGGTGACAACTGAGAGTCTCATATAACACCTGTTGGAAATCCAGTAGCAATCTGTCCCCTTGTCTACAAACATGGAGTTTAAGAAGGCCATAATGAACTGTACTAGAGCCTTGTATTCAACCATACCTTTGGGTTTAATGGACTTGAGATGAGCACAGAAAATACCTTTTATTGTAGACTAAGTTCTTAGGCTGATAGTAGCAAAATGTTGGGCGCTTCCAGATGAGATATTTTTAATGATATCAATTGTTTATTTTTCGTATTTTGTATTCATACTTTTTACTGATGCTTTTGCACAAGTTTACACACTTTTAAAGATGTTAATCTCATTATTTAGGAAAATGTATGCTATAAATATTTTGGACTTCAACTCTCACAATTCCTTACAGCCTACCAGCCGTTAGGAATTGTGGAAGTTGAAGTCCAAAACACCTGGAGGGCCAAAGTTTACCTATGCCTGGTATAAACGATGACAATGATGATGAAAACTTATGGATGAACCTATGATATAACAAGGGGAAGGTCCCCATGGTACTATACAAAGTATGCGTTACTATATAGTGGGCAGTTATCGGTGAAGTTATTGAGCATAATTTCTTGAAGTATTCAAACTGGGCAGTTACACAAAGTGTGTCATTCAAAAAACAAAATAATAAATCTAACAGGAAAATACACCCTCACTTTTCAAAGCAGTCCTATCAGCTTGGGATTTCTCCCCACTGCCTTGAGGAATGGAAAGGAGGGTGCTGGGAACACTACTTGATAAAGTTGCAACATAACTCAGTTCCAAACCACTTTCATGCTCTTCACACTGAGCCCAAAAATAGAATGGAAGCCAGTATAGCCAATATAATGTAGATGTTTTATTGCTTCTTGACCTTTTGGCTAAGATCAAATGTGGTGTGTAGAATTGTTTTGTCCTTTGAAACAATCAGATAATTGCATACTGCAATAACTGAACCTCCCAAACAGTCACCAAAGGCAGCCTATCAGTGGGAACTGCAATATACACATAACTAGAACATAAAGGATATGATGGCTAAAGATTATTAGAATGCTAATACTGTAGAACACAACTGAGGAGGGCCAGGTTCAGGTTGCCCACAAACATTGTGGTGTTACCTGATTTTGATCTGCATTCTTTTTTTGCAGGTTCCTGGAGAGAAAGTAGTTGGTAAAGACATGGCAGTGATTGTGGAATTTGCCAACCCATTGAAACAGGACCTTAACAATGTCAGGGTTCAACTGGATGGGCCTGGTCTCCTGAAGCCAACCTCAAAATTGTTCAGGTTTGTAAACAAGCTTGATATCTATAGTGTGTTGTTGTTCATTCGTTCAGTCGTCTCCGACTCTTCGTGACCTCATGGACCAGCCCACGCCAGAGCTCCCTGTCGGCCGTTACCACCCCCAGCTCCCTCAAGGTCAGTCCAGTCACTTCAAGGATGCCATCCATCCATCTTGCCCTTGGTCGGCCCCTCTTCCTTTTACCTTCCACTTTCCCCAGCATAATTGTCTTCTCTAGGCTTTCCTGTCTCCTCATGATGTGGCCAAAGTACTTCAACTTTGTCTCTAGTATCTTTCCCTCCAGTGAGCAGTCGGGCTTTATTTCCTGGAGGATGGACTGGTTGGATCTTCTCGCAGTCCAAGGCACTCTCAGAACTTTCCTCCAACACCACAGCTCAAAAGCATCAATCTTCCTTCGCTCAGCCTTCCCTAAGGTCCAGCTCTCACATCCGTAGGTGACTACAGGGAATACCATGGCTTTGACTAGGCGGATCTTTGTTGCCAGTCTGATGTCTCTACTCTTTACTATTTTATCGAGACTGGACATTGCTCTCCTCCCAAGAAGTGTACAACTGGCATATCATGCTGTGCATTTGTTTATTCAGGGGGACAATATTGTGGACCTGGATTTATTGTGATACAGATATTTACATGAGGTCTAAATCCCAAATCCAGGTTAGGATGGGTTTGGTCCATATAACTAATATACCCCACCTGCTCTTTCCAGGTTCCTTTGCCACTCACATGGCATGGAACTAGTAAAATAAAGCTACTTAACATGCCATAGGTGAATTTTGTTTCTTCTACTGGGGAAAATCAGGGTGGGGGGATGTACATAGGACAGGAAGGGACAGCTATCGTACCTTCCTGAAATTCTTGAGCCCAGAGAGTGTAGGATAGTTGTAGAGACAGCAATCTTGGATCCAGCATAGAATCTTTGGAAGGGGGGAGGGGGTTGAAACTTTTTTTTAGAGAGAATCATGAAGAGCATACCACAAAATAATTTAAATAGTATGGTTCATTCTATATTTTTATATAGACTTAATTACATCTTAATTTTCTATTTTAGTTACAAAGTTTTAAGTCTTAAAATAACTGAAAATGACAATTAATTGGTAATTTATTGTTACAAAAGAATGCCACAAACGTCTGTTGGAAACACTTGAATACTGTGTCAATACACTTTGACGGAAATCAGGCTACACTGATAAACTGAGGTGGACACTCAAGAGTGCAAGTCCAGTCGATCTTTCTTGCCCCATTCTGCTGCTTATGTATGTTTCCAAACTTTTAAGAGTTGAAAACAACCTATATATAGGCATAACCATGGGAACCCTATTATCTGGAAAAAGGGAGGGAGGACCAAGGAGGGAAAGGCCTAATTCCCCATTAGGAACCTGCCTCCTACCTCAATGTTGAAGCAAAGAGCACAGCAGGGGGGCAGAGCAGCCTTAAATAGCCTGCAGCTCTGCCCCTGTCAACCACCCCCATCA